>NW_012104743.1:567285-611353 GCF_000951045.1 Mandrillus leucophaeus | reverse complement strand
TATATATACTGTATATTCTTATATATACAATGTGTGTGTATATATATCCCATATATATATATACACACATCCTGTTTGCATTTTACTTTTTTAATGTAATCATATCAGCAAGCACCAAAGAAAATCAATAAGATTCTGGGGTGCAAAGAAATAACTCACTACCTTAAACTGTGCATTCTCTTGAGATTTGACATGACAATTGTCCAAAATCATCTAATTTTTTTATATTGACCAACTGTATCTGATAAAGGTCTAATATCCAGAATCTATAAGGAACTTAAACAATTCAACAAGCAAAAAAACAAATTACCCCATTAAAATATGGACAAAGGCTATGAACACACACTTCTCAAAAGGAGACATACAAGTGTCCGACAAATATATGAAAAAATGCTTAACATCACTAATCATTAGAGAAATCCAAATCAAAACCTCAATGAGATACCATCTCACACTAGTCAGAATGGCCATTATAAAAACTCAAAAAATAACTGATGGCAACTTTGTGGAGCAAAGGGAATGCTTATACACAGTTGGTGAGAATGTAAATTTGTTTACCCACTATGGAAACCAGTTTGGAGATTTCTCAAAGAGTTCAAAACAGAATTACCATTTGACCCAGCTATCCCATTACTAGGTATATAAACAAAGGAAAATATTCCACCAAAAAGGCATATGCATTTGTATGTTCATCACAACGCTACTCACAATAGTAAAAACATGGAATCAACCTATGTGTCCATCAATGATGGATTTGATAAACAAATGTGATACTTACACACCATAGAATACTATGCAGCCATAAAAAAACAGTGCAATAATGTTCTTTGCAGCAACACAAATTCAGTCAGAGGCTATTATCCTAAGCAAATTAATGCAGGAACAGAAAACCAAATACCACATGTTCTCACTTATAAGTGGAAGCTAAACATTGGGTACATATGAACATAAAGGGAACAACACATTCTGGGAACTACTGGACAAGGAAGAAGGGGAATCGGGTATAGGCTGAAAAACCACCCACTGGGTACCGTGCTCACTACCTGGGTGACAAGATCATTCGTAACCCAAACCTCAGCAACACACAATTTACCTGTGTAATAAACCTGCACATGTACCCCCTGAACCTAAAATAAAAGTTGAAAATAATTATAATAATAAATAAAGCATGATTTCAAAGAAAAAAACAACGAAAAACAAAACATCTGATTTTCATAAGCCATTATTTTTAAATTATCTATATAACATGTTGCCAAATTTTGAAAATAGTGTTTGTGATCCTATTATAAATATGTTTAAGAAGCTAGTATTCTTAAACACTAATTAATTGAAAAAATCACCTGCTGCTCACCATTTAATCATCCAATGAGGGGAGCAACATGCTTCGTTGCACTTACTAGCAGAGGCAAAACCCTGTGCAGTGGAAATGAGCTGGCAAGTAAAATAATGATGGCAAAGCCATCTGGAAGGGTTTGCTTTAGTAAGGTTAGCAGTATGAAGCAAGCCACATTTGAAGGAAGCCATCTAGACAACAGAATGGACACTTTCAGGTCCGTGGTAAGAAGGCACTGAAGAAATCTAAATAGTTCTATTAATGTCTTTCTAATACTTTGACTTTATGAAACTTGGTTATTCACTGTGTTGTGTTACCATGACCATGTCATATATTTATTCAATTTCTTTCCATTTCTCTGTCCTGATCATTTCACAAATTACAGGGCCGGAAGAGAAGCTGATTTTCCGCCATTTAGCTTGACTCTGTTAGCATTCCCAACTATGACGTGATGTTGAGAATCATTCCAAGGTGATACATCCATCATCTGACAGCTTTAGATATCTAAAGTTTACAAAATGTACAATGTTTGTAGTCATTTAACACGAAATGAGAATAATTGATAGTTGATAGCCCTTTGTGAATTGTTTTTTGATGAGCTTCCGTTTCCTCTTTCTTCAAATGATTCAGAAATGCCCCCACCCCTTCCCACTTAGCCCTTTCTTGGCTTTATTTTTTCATCTCTAAAGAACTTGAAGTTTTGTTTTTGTTTTTTTTTGTTTTGTTTTGTTTTGTTTTGTTTTTTTGAGACAGAGTCTCGCTCTGTCGCCCGGGCTGGAGTGCAGTGGTGCGATCTCGGCTCACTGCAAGCTCCACCTCCTGGGTTCACGCCATTCTCTTGCCTCAGCCTCCAGAGTAGCTGGGACTACAGGCGCTTGCCACCGCGCCTGGCTAATTTTTTGTATTTTTGGTAGAGACAAGGTTTCACTGTGTTAACCAGGATAGTTTCGATCTCCTGACCTCATGATCCGCCCACCTTTGCCTACCAAAGTGCTGGGATAACAGGTGGGCAGGCCTACCAAAGTGCTCGGATAACAGGTGTGAGCCACTGCGCCCAGCCAAGAACTTGAAGATTAATATATCTGGAGACTTAAGTAATAGGAGGAAGGGGGAGATCGGGGATATATATGAAGCTTTGGTTGAATATCAAGCACTGTGCTAGGTGCTCTGTAATATATTATGTCATCTAATTTCTACAACTTCTGAGGCTTGTATTACTATCCTTATTGTATAGATCAACAAGTGGAGGCTCAAAAATATTAGATAATGTATCCAAGTCTTGCACCTAGCAGGTGGCAGAAACAGACTTCCCCCTCAAACTTACGTCTTCCCACTCCACGTCTATTGCTTTTCCCACTAATTACAAACAGGTAATCAGAATCTCCTCACTCTGGTCGTCACTCTGCTAATCTAGCACTTACCACCAAGAAAATGGCCAGGATTTTTCTCCCTATAAAATGGGCATCACTTTTGAGAAGTGTCTGTTCATATCCTTTGCCTAGTTTTTGATGGGATTGATTTTTTCTTGTAAATTTGTTTAAGTTCTTTGTAGATTCTGGATATTAGCCCTTTGTCAGATGGGTAGATTGCAAACATTTTCTCCCATTCTGTAGGTTTCCTGTTTGCTCTGATGGTAGTTTCTTTTGCTGTGCAGAAGCTCTTTAGTATAAATAGATCCCATTTGTAAATTTTGGCTTTTGTTGCTGTTGCTTTTGGTGTTTTAGTCATGAAGTCCTTGTCCATGCCTATGTCCTATATGGCATTGCCTAGGTTTTCTTCTAGGGTTTTTATGGTTTGAGGTCTAACATTTAAGTCTTTAAACCATCTTGAATTAATTTTTGTATAAGGTGTAAGGAAGGGATCCAGTTTCAGTTTTCTACATATGGCTAGCCAATTTTCCCAGCACCATTTATTAAATAGGGAATCCCTTCCCCATTTCTTGTTTTTGTCCGGTTTGTCAAAGGTCAGATGGTGTTCTCAAAACAAGACATTTATGCAGCCAACAGACACATGAAAAAATACTCATCATCTCTAGCCCTCAGAGAAATGTAAATCAAAAGCACAATGAGATACCATCTCACACCAGTTAGAATGGCAATCATTAAAAAATCAGGAGACAACAGGTGCTGGAGAGGATGTGAAGAAACAGGAACACTTTTACACTGTTGATGGGAGTGTAAACGAGTCCAGCCATTGTGGAAGACAGTGTGGCGATTTCTCAAGGATCTAGAACTAGAAATACCATTTGACCCAGTGATCCCATTACTGGGTATATACCCAAAGGATTATAGATCATGCTACTGTAAAGACACATGCACACGTATGTTTATTGTAGCACTATTCACAATAGCAAAGACTTGGAACCAACCCAAATGTCCATCAATGATAGAATGGATTAAGAAAATGTGACCCATATATACCATGGAATACTAGGCAGTCATGAAAAAGGATGAGTTCATGTCCTTTGTAGGGACATGGATGAAACTGGAAACTATCATTCTGAGCAAACTATCGCAAGGACAGAAAACCAAACACTGCACGTTCTCACTCATAGGTGAGAATTGAACAATGAGAACACTCAGACACAGGGTTGGGAACATCACACACCAGAGCTTGTTGTGGGGTGAGGAGACTGGGGAGGGATAGCATTAGGAGAAATATCTAATGTAAATGACAAGTTAATAGGTGCAGCACACCAACATGGCACATGTATACATATGTAACAAACCTGCACGTTGTACACACGTACCTTAGAACTTAAAGTATAATAGTAATAATAAATGGTCATCCCACACACTTGATGACTTTATTATTCAGAGTTTCCAGTAAGCTGACTAAAAGAGGTTTAAATTTTTAAAATGCTCCCAGAAAAAAAGGCATATGGAGAATTATTACGTATGAAAATTATCTGGTTAAGAGCTGTGATTATGAAAGAATTGTAGTAGTACCACTAAACTAAGGTTAGAACCCAGAAGAATTCAATACCTCACTGAACATCTCATCTCCCTGTTCAACCTGATTCATATGCAGAGTAAGTAAACATTATTTAATTTAATCCTTACTATGGACAGATGAGGGAAGTGCCATGATTAGCTACATTTATAAGATAATCTCAAAAACCAAGGCTTAAAATAATTAGATGCAGCCAGGCGCCGTGGCTCATGCCTGTAATCCCAGCACTTTGGGAGTCTGAGGCAGATGGATTGCCTGAGCTCAGGAGTTCCAGACCAGCCTGGGCAAAATAGTGAAACTCTGTCTCTAAAAAATACAATAAAATTAGCCGGGTGTGGCAGTGTACATCTGTAGACCCAGCTACTTGAGAGGCTGAGGAAAAAGAATTGCTTGAACTTAGAGGCAGAGTTTGCAGTGAGCTGAGATTTTGCCACTGCATTCCAGCCTAGGTAACAGAGCAAGACTCCATCTCCATAAAAAAATTAATTAATTAATTAACTAAGTGCCTTGTCCAAGGTTGCACAGTTAAATCTCACAGGTGCTGAAATATAATATTATAATCTTTCTGTTCAAGTTCTAGTCCTTTTCCCAGCATTCTTCCAACATTTCTTCTTCCTATCAGCTCATTTTCACACTGTCGTTTCCTGGCAGTCCCTCAACACACTTTGCTTTGTGGCAATAAACCCTTTTACCAACTTCATTTACTTAATTTCTACCTCCTGTTCTTAGATCTTCCCTTGGATTGCTCAGTGATTCCACAGAATGTTTTCTCCGGCAGTACTGTCTAATTGAAGAGCTCCTTAAATCCTTCCCTTCTTCCGTAAATATTTTCCATGAACATGATAGGAAAATAAACATTTTACCTATTTAAAATGATAAATATTTAATGTAATGTACACATTTTTATTCATAAACATTCTCATACAAATAGCCAAATAAAATGACAGTTATTTCTTTGTATATTAGTCTTAGATTAATATACTTAAACATATTTGAACACTTCATTAACTTTGTTACTTTTGAGTTAAAATCTTCTTAAGGCTGATAATTGTGTCTGATAAGGCAATTTGGTAGAAAGCCCATCACAGGGCCCTCATATGTGGATAATTGATGAGTAGATATGCCATATGGCACACTACAGCACATAAATCTGAGAGGTGGAGTCCTAATGACATTGATTTATTCATTAAACAAACATCATTTGGCACTTATGTTTAAGAGCTTGTGCTAAGTGTTCATGTGTTCAAAGTGGAGAATTAATTAATATCACCCAATTTATTTGCTCTAGTACTTCTCTAAGTTGAGTGTGATTGCAGATATCAGGTACCTTCTCTGTTCCTCAGTTTCTTATTTTATAATGAGGGGATTTGATGATTCCCAAAGTCCCTTGTAGTTCTGTAGGTTCATGATTCAATGTGGTTATGTCATTTCCTAAATTGAGAAGTCATATCTCTTAACTTTCCAAATTAGATATGGCTTAATCAACATAGTTATGTAACTGAAAGAAAATTTTAAAAATGATACATGAATGACAATTACTATCTTGGATGTATTATGGGCTTCTCTCAGCAATATTTTAAGTGTAAATGAATCATAAATATGAGTATTATATTTCTCCTAAAATAAACATGGCTAAAATCTCTGATGATATTTTCTTGGAAAAATGTACTTCAGATTTTATTAAACTAAAGACATTTGAAAATCAGACGATAAACTAAGAATAGGATATTCATGCAGTATTCTTACCTATGAAATGAAGTAAATTAAAGCAATTTGTTGGGTATTTCAGGCTGAAAAGCTCTGCTGCTTTTATTCCCCTGATATTAAAGTAAAAATAATTTGGGGACTTTGTTGGGAATAGGACACCCAAAATCTGGCCATAAACTGGCCCCAAAACTGGCCATAAACAAAATCTCTGCAGCACTGTGACATGTTCATGATGGCCATGACGCCCATGCTGGAAGGTTGTGGGTTTACTGGAATGAGGGCAAGGAACACCTAGCCCACCCAGGGCAGAAAACTGCTTAAAGGCGTTCTTAAATCTCAAATAATAGCATGAGTGATCCGTGCCTTAAGGACATGCTCTTGCTACAGATAACTAGCCCAAACCGTCCCTTTATTTCAGCCCATCCCTTGGTTTCCCATAAGGGATACTTTTTGTTAATCTAATACCTAAAGAAACTATGCTAATGACTGGCTTGCTGTTAATAAATATGTGGGTAAATCTCTGTTCGGGGCTCTCAGCTCTGAAGGCTGTGAGACCCCTGATTTCTCACTTCACACCTCTATATTTCTGTGTGTGTGACTTTAATTCCTTTAGCGCTGCTGGGTTAGGGTCTCCCCAACCGAGCTGGTCTCGGCAAGTGGCGTCCATATATGGGGGCTCAAATCCAGGTCGAAGGGTCACCAGAGTGACGGTTGGAGAATATGGAACTAGCTGGAGGACACCTGAGTACTCTTAAAGCAATCCCCATGGTGAGTAAGAAGGGGAGCTTGGAAGCATTGGGGTAACAATGGGACAAGTGTGGAATGTAGTTTGTTCCACATTAGAACTTTTTCACACTGATGATGAGGAGGAAGGAGAGTATAACAAAGTAACAAAAGAGGTTACAAAGAAAGTTTATTTGCCAGCTAAAGCCAAAGTGGCAAAGGAGGGAGAGGTTCACCCCATCCTTCTGCACCTCCTCCTTATTATTTTGAAGAAAAAGACCCTCCAGATCTTTCTTTTCCAGAGGATGCTGGGCAAAAAGTAGTTGCCCCAGTGACTGTTCGAGCAGCTCCTCGAGCAACTGCTCTCAGTTCTATTCAGGCAGGAATTCAGCAAGCTAGACAAGCGGGTGATTTAGAGGCTTGGCAGTTCCCTGTTAGAATACACCCCCCAGATCAACAGGGAATTATTATAGCTACATTTGAGCCTTTTCCTTTTAAATTTGGGAAAGCAAATTTAATTGATTATATCAAGGCCTGTGATGGTATCAGGTAATCTGCATAAGGCTACTCTACTAGCACAGGCAATGGCAGGACTGAGAGTGGATAAAGGAAATGCTCCATTTCCTGGAGTTTGTTTCAACTGTGGGAAGCATGGTCATACTAAAAATGAACATAGAAAAAGTCGCAAGTCAGGCCGCCAGATAGGGGAAAAACGAAAACTACTGAGCCTGAAATATGTCCAAAATGTAAAAAAGGAAAACATTGGGCTAATCAGTGTCACTCTAAGTTCGATAAAGATGGGAACCCGATTTCGGGAAGTGCCATGAGGGGTCCATCCTGGGCCCCATTCCAAACCAGGGCATTTCTGGCTCAGGCCATTCCCTCAGCCCTGTACAGTGTCTGTCCCCCGCCACAGCTGGTAGTGCCACAGTAGATTTATGCTGAACAAAAGCTGTGAGCCTTTGCCTGGGGGACCCACACAAAAGGTCCCAATAGGCGTCTGTGGACTCTTGCCAGTGGGTACGATAGGATTATTTCTAGGCAGGTCTAGTTTAAATTTAAAAGGGGTGCAGACACATACGGGAGTCATTGGTTCAGATTACAATGAGGAAATTCAAATTGTTATATCTACTTCTGTTCCCTGGAAAGCACATCTCCTTATTGTGCCATATGTGGGAAGGGGGAAAAGTGAAATTAAATGAACAGGACGTTTTGGAAGCACAAATAAACAAGGCAAAGCAGCTTATTGGGTAAATCAAGTTACTGATAAACTTCCTAGCTGTGAAATAACTATTTAGGGAAAGAAATGTAAAGGTTTGGTAGATACAGGAGCAGACATTTGAATCATTTCTCTATAGCACTGGCAGTCCGCATGGCCAATTCAACTCACTCAATTTAACATAGTTGGAGTTGGTAAAGCCCCTGAAGTATATCAGAGTAGCTATATTTTTCATTGTGAAGGGCCTGATGGACAACCTGGGACTATTCAACCAATTATAAGTTCTGTACCTATGAATTTATGGGGAAGAGATTTATTACAACAATGGGGAGCACAAGTTCTAATTCCAGAACAATTATATAGCCCTCAGAATCAACAGATGATGCATGAAATGGGGTATGTACCTAATACAGGACTAGGAAAAAATTTGCAAGCTTTGAAAGAACCTCTTCAAGTGGAAAGACAAAGTTCCATCTTTCCTGCCAAGGTTAGGATATCATTTTTTATGGCAGCCATTGTTAAGCCTCCAGAACCTATACCTTTAAAATGGTTAAACAGATAGGCCAATTTGGATAGAACAATGGCCGCTGAGTAAAGAGAAATTGGAGGCTTTAGAGGACTTAAAATTGGTCTTTAATAGTCATAGATTTAAAAGACTATTTCTTTACTATCCCTTTAGCTGAGCAAGACTGTGAACGGTTTGCATTCACAATTCTTGCAGTAAACAACCTGTAGTCTGCTAAGCATTTTCATTGTTTTACAGATGCATCTAGTAATGGTAAAGCTTTTTATTCTGGCTTGAAAAGTAAAGTTTTCCAGACACCCTATACTTCAGCTCAAAAAGTGGAACTTGTAGCTGT
This sequence comes from Mandrillus leucophaeus, assembly GCF_000951045.1. NCBI lineage: Eukaryota > Metazoa > Chordata > Mammalia > Primates > Cercopithecidae > Mandrillus > Mandrillus leucophaeus. The sequence goes on along the minus strand of NW_012104743.1, from coordinate 602,559 downwards.
AATTGAGGTATTGACTGCTTTTAATATGCCTATTAATGTGATTTCTGATTCATCATACATGGTTCATTCCACACATTTAATTAAAAATGCTCAGTTACTATTTCATACACATAAACAACTGATGACAAAAGCAAAAAAAAGGGGGAGAAATAGGGATTATGGGACAGCCCATATGCAATTGAATCTAGTATTATTAACTTAAAATTTTTTGAGCCTGCCCAAAGGCCAAATGTTATCAGCAGCTGAACAGCATCTACAGAAACCAGCTACAAAGACAGAAGCAGAACAACTGATTTGGTGGAGACATCTGATAACAAAAAGTTGGGAAATAGGTAAAATAATAACTTAGGGTAGAGGTTATGCTTGTGTTTCTCCAGGCCAAAATCGACAGTCGATTTGGACACCATCAAGACACATGAAACCTTATCATGAGCCAGATGCTGAGGAAGAGATTCCGGGAGGATCCCGGGGACCCCTGGTTGGAGCCATGTTAAGACTGATGCTGAGGAGGACTCCAGCTATCATGAGAAACACCCTTCAAACACAACCACCCATCTGGGGACAGATCAAGAAGCTGTCACAGATGGCGGAAGAAAACCTGAGAAAAGCGGGACAACCAGTCACAATGAGTAATTTAATGATAGCTATGATAGCGGTGATCACCATTGCCGTGAGTATTCCTTTAGCAAGGGCTGACACAGAGAACAATTATACTTATTGGGCATATTTATCAATCCTGGTTGGCAATAATGCCTGGATGTAATCACTCTATGACACAGTTGCACATGCTTTCTGATCTCAGTATTTACCATAATAAATCTGCTCCTATAATTGAGGCATACTGCCCTCAAAAACCTATTTGTAAACAGGATTGGACCCAGTTAGAAAAAATGAACAAACGTACTTCTTTAGGAAGATTGCATTGCAGAACAGGCAGAGGTGCTGCGCAATGATTCCTATGGAATCATTATTAATTGGCCCCTAAGGGGATGTTTAACTTGAATTGCACCTCTCAGTCTGTATGCCATGGCCACACTATGTTCAGCTGGTCTGAACAAAATGGTCAGATGGTGGAAATAAGAAGTACCGCAAGAGTTCCTGTTATCTGGAACCATGGCGGTATAGCAGCACCTCAAACTCAAATGGTATGGCCTGTTGTAGGAGCTAAACATAAGGATTTGTGGAAACTCTTAATAGCTCTTAATAAGGTCAAAATTTAGGAAAGAATAAAAAAGTATCTAGAAAGACACTCTACAAACTTGTCTTTGGATATTGCAAAATTAAAAGAACATATATTTAAAGCATCCCAGCACACCTGACCTTAATGCCGGGAACTGGAGTGCTTGAAGGAGCTGCAGACAGATTAGCAGCAAGTAACCCATTAAAATGGATAAAAACACTTGGAAGCTCTGTGATTTCAATGATAACTGTGCTTTTAATCTATGTCGTTTGTCGCTGTGTAGTCTGCAGATGGGGATCCTGACTCCTGCAAGAAGTAGCTCACCATGACAAAGTTGCTTTTGCTTTCATCTCTTTGCAAATCAAAGAAGGGGGACATGTTGGGAACAAACCCCCCAAAATCTGGCCATAAACTGGCCCCAAAACTGGCCATAAACAAAATCTCTGCAGCACTGTGACATGTTCATGATGGCCATGACGCCCATGCTGGAAGGTTATGGGTTTACTGGAATGAGGGCAAGGAACACCTGGCCCACCCAGGGCGGAAAACCTCTTAAAGGCGTTCTTAAATCACAAATAATAGCATAAATGGTCTATGCCTTAAAGACATGCTCTTGCTGCAGATAACTAGCCCAAACCATCCCTTTATTCCAGCCCATCCCTTGTTTTCCCATAAGTGATACTTTTAGTTAATCTAAAATCTAAAGAAACTATGCTAATGACCGGCTTGCTGTTAATAAATATGTGGGTAAATCTCTGTTTGGGGCTCTCAGCTCTGAAGGCTGTGAGACCCCTGATTTCTCACTTCACACCTCTGTATTTCTGTGTGTGTGTCTTTAATTCCTCTAGTGCCACTGGGTTAGGGTCTCCCTGACCAAGCTGGTCTTGGCAGGACTTAGTCCATTTTAAGGCCCAAACCACAAAGGCCTTACCACTCCTCACATCCATTGCATGGGTTTCTTTGTCCTGAGTTAAACAAATTCCTCTGTACTTTTGCCTTTCTACTGACCATTTCTTTAAGAGTGACTTCCCTGAACACTGACTCTTTCCATAAATTCTCCAGGTCCTCTGAAGAGTAGGTGCTCTTTCTCCCACACATCATATAGTTCAAAGTTTCCAAACTATATTCAGCTCATGACTCCTTATCTTCATATACATGAATGAATGAATGAATGAATGAATGAATAAATAAATAAATAAGTAAATAAATAATTTCCTTGAAGCTTCTTGCCAGTTGGCTAAACATTCTTTTACCTATTCTTGACACTATCTCCTATCATCCCCCTGGTCACTTCCCCCGATTCAGTATAATTTTTGGCACCTGCTCAATTCATTTTGTATTCATCTAACCCTGAACACAATAATCTTGAACTTATTATCTTCTCCTTTTCTTTACTTATTATCCTTCTTATATATCTACCCAGAAATCTTCCACTTCTGAAATTAAAAATTCCTCCAGTGTACTGTGGAAAACAGCTTTCTACTCACTCTTCCCACAAATTTCTCCAATTTCCTTAGACTCCAAATCACAGATCTTTCTACTTTCTATTCTGTTAGTCACTGCTTTCTTGTTTTTCCATTACATCTATGATACATTGCTTCAAAACTTCTTCCTTGACACTGTCCTTGGAAACACCTCTATCCTGAATGACGTCAACTAGCTTGTGAATACTATTCAGGAAATCACACAGCTGGTCATTGAACCGACAGTTAAGCTCTCTCTTCCATTCTTGAACTGTTAATAAAAAGAAAGGCAATTGAGTCTCATGGTAATATCAACCATTCCTTCATCAAGCCATTCCTCCCTTATAACTCAACTCTCATTCTGTTTCCTCAACAGATAAAATATGTCAGAGAGGCACTTTCTTAACTTTTATACAAAGGGTGGAAAATGAGACCAGATGATCCTTCTATACTTCATATCCTTAGAGTAGAAACTCTCTCTCTTCTATAGAGAGTTGAAGAGTAACATTTATTGATTATCACTCATCAATTTCCTCAGGAACCCATAAAACCTAAGAGGTGAAGGGTAAAACTTTCTTGTTCTCCTTTGTAAACTTAGAACCCAGCACAATGACTAACACATAGTAGAAATTCAAACAATATTCAATGAAAGCATGAATCAATGCCCAGGTGATGATCAGGAAATTTCTGACAAATATGTTTGTGACTTGAAACTTGTAGCTAATTGTTTCAGTTGAATGCTTGTTATAGGATTTTATTTCAGCAACCTATCTTAAACCATTTTTATGAGTCTTTGGTTTTAATATAACTAAAAATACACTCTGCCAAGTACATTTCTCCATAGACTTTAAACATAAGATTCTTTCAGGAGAAATTTAATCCTAAAGTTTACAATTCATCCACACCTAAATCATCAAAATATCACTGTAGCAATCTCAGTTGGGTATTTAACTTGTGATTCCCTAATTAGATAATTGTTTGTATATTTAAAACAAAATGATTGTTTGCCCTTAATTATTTAGACAATTGTTTAAACTATACACTTTGTGTCTTGTGTGTAGAAAAGCCATAATCACACTAAAACACATCCTAATTTTAGGATACTTCAGTCTTTATATTGGGAAATACAGTTTTTGTCTAAGAGAACTGATATAACAAATGAGAATTTTAAATGTGGTCTTTTCAGTAGAGGCCTATTTAGTGATTAATGTATAATCCGTATAAGTCGTTCTTAATACAGAAAAATTTTTTGATCAGTTTAGCAGTTTTCACTATTTCTGGTCATTTTAAAATAATTCAATTGTCAGTCTCAAGAAAAAATAATTCTAGTATTGCAAATAGAAAATCAAGTTGGGACACTGAAAGCAGCTTAGATCTGAAATACATGGAAAATTAGAGTAAGAAATTAAAGTTTCCTGGAATTTTGTTTTTCTTGTCTTTTTTTCAGTACTTTTCCATGTCACTCAAACCTTGTGTCTCTCTTTTCCCTTCTCACTCTCTCTGCTTTAAACATACTGACCTTGACAAGTCAAACTGATTTTTTTTCTATGGGACTACGCCTCTTCGATCCCCTGAGAAGTCTTCCTCCAGATAGTCACATGGCTTCTTTCAATTAAGTTTCTATTCCAAAGTCGCCCTTAAGAGAGTCTTCCCTAATTACCCTAGACAAAGTAACCATTTCCTCCCACTTGATCATTCTCTTCTGACTGCGCTTTATTCTTATCTTAGTAAGTGTTGATAACTTCGCTACCTGGATTTGTAGAATACATTATTATTATTATTAATATTTGAGACGGAGTTTCACTCTTGTTGCCCAGGCTGGAGCGCAATAGTGCGATCTCGGCTCACCTCAACCTCAGCCTCCCAAGTTCAAGTGATTCTCCTGCCTCAGCCTTCCGAGTAGCTGGGATTACAGGCATGTGCCACCATGCCTGGCTAATTTTGTATTTTTAGTAGAGACGTGGTTTCTCCATGTTGGTCAGGCTGGTCTCGAACCCCTGACCTCAGGTCATCTGCCCACCTTGGCCTCCCAAACTGCTGGGATTACAGATGTTAGCCACTCACCCAGCCTAGAATACACTTATTAATTTAGTTGTATATTGTCAGCTTCCCCTGACACCCTGACAGGACATGGGCTGTGGCTTCTCAACTACCCTATCAGCTAATATTTGTGGAATAAATGAATGAATGAATCTTCAGTGTTAGTATTTAAACAGTCCTTTTGCCATTTCACCTTATTGAGTTTTATAATAGGCCAAGGGGAAAACAAAGTATGCAAACATTTCTGAGAAAAAAGGTAAGATAATGCTATAGCATTTACTATGGTACATATGTGGAGCTAATGTTCAATTCTGTTTCATGTGTGTTCTCAAAATACTTAAAAGCTTGAGATAAGGCACAGCAAAAGAAGTACTTCTTCACTGATAGAGAAACAAAGAGAATCAATATTTGAACCCTTCTCTGTGTAAAGAATGGAATAATCTAGTCTGGATAAATACTAAGTATAAATAAAAGCTGGCTTCTTGCTAATTACATTCAACAATATAAACTGTGTTTTCACCAAACAGTATTTTAACATTTTAGAACATAAAAAATTGTTATTCACTTCTAAAAAATGCTCTTATTTTTCCAAAATTCTGGGAAAATGATGCTAGAAATTGACTAGGAGAGGGTAAAGAGGATACAGAGGCTATTTTAACCATTTTACTTAAAATTATATCCAATTGTTATCCAATTTTTAATTACCATCTGAATAAAGACTTAGAATAACAGGCCAGGCACGATGGCTCAAGCCTGTAATCCTAGCACTTTGGGAGGCCAAGGCGGGCGGATCACGAGGTCAGGAGATCGAGACCATCTGGCTAACACGGAGAAACCCGGTCTCTATTAAAGATACAAAAAAAGAAAAAAAATTAGCAGGGCGTGGTGGTGGACACTTGTAGCCCCAGCTACTTGGGAGGCTGAAGCAGGAGAATGGCTCGGCTTGAGCCAAGATTGCGCCACTGCACTCCAGCCTGGACGACAGCAAGACTCTGTCCCAAAAAAAAAAAAAAAAAAGAATAACAATATGCATCTATCTTTAACATTTACTAGGTTCTATAAATTTTACATACTAAGTGCTTTCTATATCTACATATCTATATCTATATCTATATCTATCTGTCTGTCTGTCTGTCTGTATGTATGTATGTATTTCTGATTTGATCCTAACATAGAAAAAGGAAACTATAGCCCAGAGGCCGGGCATGGTGCCTTTTGCCTGCAATCCCAACACTTTGGGAGGCTGAGGCAGGCAGATGGCTTGATGCCAGGAGTTTGAGACCAGCCTAGTCAACATGGCGAAACCCCACCGTCACCAAAAATACAAAATTTAACACTGGTCAGTGGGGGCACACACCTGTAGTCCCAGCTACTCAGGGGGCCAAAGAACAAGAATTGCTTGGGCCTAGGAGGCAGAAGTTGCAGTGAGCCAAGATGGCCTGCCGATTACCCTGACTTATGCTGAGGGAGACTGGCTTCTTGACCATTCTTTGGTGATGAACAATTTACCAAGAGAATATTTCTTTAGGCATCAATGCTTCATCTCAACTCAAAAAGCTGAGATGTTGAAAGTACTAATGTGCTCAGAGACAATGTTGTCCAATCTCCTAACTCCTCAAAAAAATTTTTAAATGAAAGATGTATATTTTATTAGTGTATATAACTAACCTAAAATTATTAAATTATATTTCTGATTAAAGAATGGGAGATTCTGTTGGAAACCAGAAGGAGAAACTGATTTTAAACAGATCAAATCTCCTTCCTTCTCACAGGTTGAGATACAGCAGGAAGCACAGGGAATACGGTGGGACATTGCTGGATCCAGCTTTATAGAATGAGATCCCCAATCTCATAGTCAGACCACAGTCTACATTCTCAATGTAACTGTGATAGTTTCTGTAGAGACCTGTAAGCCATTTTTGATGATTACCACATCTGTATCACAGATACACTGACGCTTGGCCTTTGTTATCCTGAATATACAGATGGGTATGTCTAGCTTGTGCTTTGGCTTAGTAGGTGGCCTTTGTTTCCGAAGATATGACCCTTAATTTCCAGCCTAAGGTATTTTAACAGACAATAAAGAACTGAGATGTTTTGTTCTTCTATACACCCTATTCCTTGGATAATTCCTGTGATCTGAACAAGAGATCAAATTGCAATATCCCCTATGCTAGACTGTTGTGACAACTAAGGGTTGTGACAACTAAGTGTGAGCAACCACTCCAACACTTTGCATAATAACTGATATTAAACCAATCATTGAATTCCTTATCTGCTGACTGTTAAGAAAAAAATTAAGTCATCTGGTCATACTATCAATAGATAAAGGACCTGGGATCACTTTGAATAGCAGCAAACCCAGTCCTGCCAAAACTACAAAATTGACCTACACAAATAAGTCCCTGGTATCAAGACTATAAAACTCTCTCTATATAAATGGTCTCTGATAGTTGTGGTTTTGGCTGTATTACAGAGAGATCCACGCAATCTCAAACAGTAGCTAATAATTTACCTGATACCATTTCTCTAGTTACACCATCCTTTTGTTTAGAAATCACACATTTTGTTGTTGTTGTTGTTTAATTAGGAGGCAGTTGGCAATATTGCTTTTGATTTCAGAATATCCATAAGGAAAAGCATACTTAGTCCACATGGCACAAATAAGAGAAGGATGAAATCAAATATTAAGATCAATTCCTTAGCTTCAGGCAGTACTCAGAAGGGACTTTCGTTTGTAATTCACCATTGTTTTCTCCCTTCATAGCTGTAGTCACCTTGAGGAAGAGACCAAAATTCACAAAGTGGCTTGAATTCTTAGATCCAGAGGGTTAGTTTTCTTGGCACATTTTTCTTCAAAAAAAAGTTTTAATATGTGTAGATAAGAAGAAAACCAATCTCTTTTCTTCAGAGCTGAGCCAGTTAATTTAGCACAATGCTACACACATTCAGGCAGGAAGCTCTGTTTTCGAGTATCACTTATATATCACATTATTTGTAGAGTGGTTGAAATTGCAGCTTTAAAAACAGACCTTTGCTAGTTAGGATTTCACAATTCATCCCTTTTTCCTATTGCTCATTTAATTGAAATATCATACATTTTCCCCAATTTAATAAAATTAGTATCAAGAGAATTATCTATATATAAAAACTATTTCATTACACAAGTATTTCTACTTCAGCAATCTAAGAATTTCACAACTTCAGTTTTAAAATCTTTCTCTTAATGAGTAAAAGCCAAATGTATCATTTTTGCTTAGTTACTTTAGAGTTCATTTAGCACTTTCCAATTATTTGAACCCAAACTAGTGCTCGGTATCTAGCTAACATGTTCACCTGAATTTTAAGCAATTATTTTATTTGACTTTGACTCCTATATCAATAATGATGATCTGCATACATGGGTATAAGACCTGAAAACTTTCTAAAACTTCTAGATACTGACTGCAATTTTAATGTAATCAAACTGCTACTATCTTTCATCACAAAGATAAAATTGTTACAGGTGTGCACCCCCCTACAATATTGTTTGTAATATCCAGGAGGGTAGAGGATGATGTTACTCTTCATATCACAGGGGGTGTACGCTCCTATGCAATATTGTCTATAGTATTTAGGGGGTGAGAGGGTGATGTTAATCTTCATATCACAAAGGGTGTACACACCCCTACTGTATTGTCCGTAATATCTAGGAAAGGAGAGGATAATGTTCCTCTTCATATTGCAGGCGGTGAACTCTTCCCTGCAATACTGTTGGTAATATCCAGAAGGAAAGAAGATGATGTTGCTCCCCATATTGCAGGGGTGTATACCCTTCTGCGATATGGTCCGTGATAACCGGGGCGGGGGAGGATAATGTTACTCTACATATGGCAGGGAATATTCATGCTACTGTGATATTGTTCATAACATCCAAGGGGGGAGAGGATGATGTTACTCTCCATATCGAAGGGAGCATACAAACTCCTGTGATATTGTTCACAATATCCACAGGGGAGGAGATGATGTTACTCCTCATATTGCCGGGCATGTACACACCCCGCGATATTGTTTGTTATTAAGGGAGAGAAAAAATGATATTACTCCCCATATCGCAGGGGGTGTACACAACCTTGCCATATTGTTGGTAATATCAAGTGGAGAGCGACGATGATATTGTTCCCTATATCGCAGGGAGTGTACACTTCCCTGTATTATTGTTTGTGATATCCAGGGGGGAGTTGATATTACTCCCAATATCATGACATCCTGTGTGTACATCCTCTGTGATGTTGTTAGCAATATCCAGGATGGCAGAGGATGACATTACTCCCAATATCACAGGGTGTATACACCATCCTATGATATCGTTCATAATATCCAGGGGAGGAGAGGATGATATGATTGCCAATATCGCAAAGGGTGTAGGCCTTCCTGTGATACTGTTTGTAATATTCAGAGGGGGAGAGGATGATATTACGCCCAATATCGCAGAGATTGTACACTTTCCTGTGATATTGAATATAATTTTCAGGGGGAGAGCATAAAATTATTCCCAGTATCGCAGACAGTGTACATCCTACTGTGATACTGTTTGTAATATCCATTGCGGGAGAAAATGATATTACTCCCAATATCGCAAAGATTGTACACTCCTCTGTGATATTGTTCATAATATCCAGGTTTCGAGAGGATATTATTCCTCATATCGCACGAAGTGTGGAGCCTCCTGTGATATTATTTTTGTAATATCCAAAAGAAGAGCGGATGCTATTACTGCCAATATCTCAAGGGGTGTACGCCCTTCTGTGATATTGTTCATAATACCCAAAAAAATGAGAAGATAATGTTACTCCCCATATCGCAGATGGTGTACACTCCCGTGTGTTATTGTTTATAATATTCAGTGGGAAAGAGGATGATAATACTCCCCAAATTGCAGGAGGTGTTCACTCCCCTGTGCTATTGTTTGTAATATTCAGGGAGGAGGAGAATATTACACCCTATATCGCAAAGGGTGTACACTCTCCTGCGATATTGTTTGTAACATCCAGGAGGGGAAAAGATGATATTACTCCCCATATTGCAAACATGTACACCCACCTGTGATAGTCTCAAAAATATTTAATAAGGGAAAGGATAACGTTACTCCTCCCCATATTGCAAAGTGTGTACACCTTCCCTGTGATAATGTTCGTAATATCCGGGGGAGAGAGGACAGTATTACTCCCCATATCGCAAAGGATGTACACCTTCCTGTGATATTTTCATAATATCCGGGATTAGGAGAGGATGACATTACTTCCTATATCGTAGAAAGTGTACAACCCCTTGTCATACTGTTAATATTATCCAGGGGGAGAAAGGATAATATTACTCCCCATATGGCAGGTGGTGTACTCCCCCTTGTGATGTTGTTCGTAATATCCCGGGGTGGGGGGGCGGTGGAGAGGATGATATTATGCACCATATCGCAGGAGGTGTGCACCCCCCTGTAATATTGCCTATTCTATTCAATGGGGTACAGGATGATATTACTCCCCATATCGCAGGAGGTGTACAACCCACTGTGATATTGTTCATAATTTCCAGGGAATGAGAGGATAATGTCACTTCCTATATTGTAGGGTGTGTACACTCTGTGATATTGTTTGTAATATTTAGGGGAGGAGAAGATGACAGTACTCCTCATTCGCAGTGGATGCACAATTCCCTGTGATACTTTTTGTAATATCCAGGGAGGGAGAGGATATTACTCCCTATATTGCATGGGGTGTAAACCCCCCTTTGATATAGTTCATAATTTACAGGGGGTGAGAGAATAATATTACTTCCCATATTGCAGAATGTGTACACCCCCTGTGATATTGTTCATAATATCTAGGTGGGGGAGAGGATGACATTACTCCCCATATCGCAAGTGGTGTATACCCTTTTGTGATGTTGTTGATAACACCCAGGGAAAGAGAGGATGATATTTCTCCCCCTATCGCAGGGGCGTACACCCCCTTGTGATATTGTTCATAATATCCAGAAGGGGAGAGAATGATATTACTCTCTAGGTCACAGGGAGTATACATTCCCTTGTGATATTTTTCCTAATATCCAGGGGGGAGAGGCTGACATTACCTCCCTGTGATGTTGTTCATAATATCAGAAGAGGCCAGGCACGGTGGCTCACGCCTGTAATTCCAGCACTTGGGGAAGCCGAAGTGGACGGATTACCTGAGGTCAGAAGTTCAAGACCAGCCTGGCCAACAGGGTGAAACTCCATCTCTACTAAAAATACAAAAATTAGCCAGGCATGGTGGCACACACCCTGTAATCGCAGCTACTTGGGAGGTTGAGGCAGGATAATTTATTGAACCTGGAAGGCAGAGGTTGCAGTGAGCTGAGACCGTGCCACTGCACTCCAGCCTGTCCGACAGAGCAAGACCCTGTCTCTGTCTCTGTCTCTCTCTCTCTCTCTCTCAAACTCTCTCTCTCTCTCTCTCTCTCCAGAAGAACGGAAGATGATATTACTCCCCATAACGCAGGGAGTGTACACCTTCCTGTGATATTGTTTGTAATATCTGGGAGGGGAGAGAATGATATTACTCCGAATATTGCAGGAAGTGTACACCCTCCTGTGATAATTGTTCACAATATCCAGGGAAGAGAGGACGATATCAATCTCATATCATAAACACCCTGTGCGTACATCCCCCCTGGAATATTGTTAATAATATCCAGAAAGGGAGAGCATTATATTTCTCTCAATACCGCAGGGGTGTTCAGTTCATAACCTTGTGATATTGTTCGTAATATCAACGGTGAAAGAGTGTGATACAACTTACAATAACTTACAATATCTCAGGGAGTGTACACCTTCCTGTGCCATTGTTCATCATATCCAGGGGGTAAGAGGATAATGTTACTCCCGATGTCGCAGGGGGTGTACACTCTCTGTGATATTGTTCGTAATATCAAGGTGGTGAACGATGATATTACTCCAATATCACAGGGGATACACACCCCCCCGTGATATTTTTTCTAATATAAAGGGGCAAAAATGATGATATTACTACCAATATCGCAGGGGATGTACACCCCCACCTTGTGACATTGTTCCTAATATCGTGGAGGAAAAAGCATGATATTACTCTCCATAGAGCAGGGAGTGTACACTCCCCGTGATATTGCTTCTAATATCCAGGGGGACAGAAGATTATATTAATCCCAATATCGCAGGGGTGTCCACCCACCCTGTGATATTGTTCCTAGTATTTAGAAAGGACGAGAATGATATTACTCCCAATATTGCAGGGGGTTATTTCCCCTGTAATATTATTCGTAATATCCGGGAGGGGGAAATGATATTACTCCCAATATCGCTGGTTGTGTACATCCTCTCTGTGTGATATGGTGTTAATATCCAAAGTGGGAGAAGGTGATGTTACTCCTAATAGTGCAGGGGGTGTACGCCCCCACTGTGATATTGTTTCTGATATCGGGGTGGGGGAGATATTACTCCAAATATCGCAGGGTGGGTAAACCCCCCCGTGATATGGTACCTTACATTCAGGAGTTGAGAGAATATATTACTCTTAACATCGCAGCGGGTGTATATCCCCCCCATGATATTGTTCTTAATATCTACGGTGGGAAGGATGATATTACTCCTGGTATCGCACAAGGTGTACACCTTCTCTGTGATATTCAGTTGGGAAGAGAATTATATTTCTCTCAGTATCGCAGGGGGTGTACACCCCCTATGTCATACTGTTTCTAATATCCAGGGGAGGAGAGGATATTACTGCAACATCACAAGACTTATATACCCCCTTTCTGGTATTGTTTTTAATATCCATTGACAAAGGGGATGATACTACTTTCAACGTCCCAGGGGGTTACACCCTTTCTGTGATATTGTTTCTAGTATCCAGGGGCAGAGAGGATGATATTATTCCCAATATCTATCGTAAAGGGTGTAGATCCCCCTCTGTGATATTGTTCCTAATATTGAAGAAGGGAGAGGAAGATAATATTCCCAATATCGTAGGGAGTGTACACCGCCTTTGTGATATTGTTTCTAATAGTAAGCAAGGGAGAGAATAATGTTACTTCCAATATTACAGGGGGTATACACACCCCTCTTCGTGATATTGTTTCTAATATTCAGGAGGAGAGATGATTATATTACTTTCAATATTGCAGGGTTGTACACCCCCACTGTAATATTGTTCCTGATACACAGGGGGGAGAGAATATTACTCCAGATATAGCAGGGGGTGTACACCCCCCCTTGTGATATTGTTCCTAATATCCAGCGGAAAAGAGGATGATGTTACTCCCAACATTGCAGAGGGTGTACACTCTCCCTGTGATATTGTTCATAATATCACGAAGAGGAGAGGAGATTATCACTCCCAATATCGCAGAAGGTGTACAATCCCACTGTGATATTGTTCCTAATATCCAAGTGGGGAGAGAAAAATATTGCTCCCAATATCAAAGGAAATGTACACACCCGTCATATTGTTTCTAATATCCAGGGAAGGAAAGGATGATATTACCCAATATTGCAGGGGGTGTACACCCACCCTTGTGATAATGTTCCTAATATCCAAAAAGTGAGATTCTGACATTACTCCCAATATCACAGGGGGTGTGCATCATTGCAAGGGTAATGGTGTACAGTATCAAGGGTGGGAGACGATGATATTACTCCCAATGTCGCAGGGAGTGTACATCCCCCTTAATGTTTTTATGTAACATCCAGGAAGGGAGAGGTTGACATTACCTCCAATATTGCAGGGGTTGTACACCCCTCCTGTGATATTTTTCCTAATATCTAGGGGCGGATAAAATATTATCTTCAATATCGCAGAAGTTGTACACCCCTCCTCTGATATTGTTCCTTCTATCGAGGAAGGGACAGAATTATATTATTTTAAATATCCCAGGGGGTGTACACTCCCTTTGTGATAATGTTTCTAATATCCAGGAGAAGAGAGAATAATAGTACTTCCAATATCGCAGGTGGTATACACCCACCCTGTGTTATTGTTTTTAATATTTAAGAAAGGAGAGGATAACATTACTTGAAATATCGCAGAGGGTGTACAATCTGCTGTGATATTGTTCCCAATATCCAGGGGTGGAAAGAATATTACTCAATATTACCCAATATCGCAGGGGGTGTACACCCATTCTGTGATATCCAGGGAGGAAGAGGATAATATTACTCCCAATATTACAGGGGTGTACACCTTCCCTGTGATATGGTTCCTAATATCCAGAGAGCAGAGGATGATATTGCTACTAATATTGCAAGGGTTATACACTCCTTCTGTGATATTTTTCCAAATATCGATGGGGGAAGACGATGTTATTACTCCCAATATTGCAGGAAATTTACACCCACTCTGTGATATTGTTCTTAATATCTGGGGGGAGAGGATGATATTACTTCCAATATCGCATAGGGTGTACACCCCCCTGTAATATGGTTCCTAATATCCAGGCGGGGGGAGAAGGTGATATTACTACAAATATCGCAGGGTGTGTACACCTGTCCTGTGATATTGTTGCTAGTATCCTGGAAGAAAGAGGATTATATTACTCCAAATATTACGGGAAGGGGTAAACCCCCCTGTCATATTGTTCCTAATATCCAGGGGAAGGGTGGATGACATTACTTTCAATATCGCAAAAACTGCACACTCACCTTTTTGATATTGTATTTAATATCCTGGAGGGAGAGGATCATATTACTTTCCCCACTCTGTGATATTCTTCCTAACATTTATGGGGAAAGAGGATGATATTACTTTCAGTATCCAGGGGACGTACACATCCCTGTGATATTTTTCCTAATATCCACAGTGGGAGAGGATGATATTACTCTTAATATCGCAGGCGGGTGCAACATTTCTGTGATATTGTTCCTAATATCCAGAGGAAGAGAAGATAATATTACTCCCTATACTGCAGAGAATGTACAAACCCCCGTGATACTTTTTTTAGTATTTGGTGGGGGAAAGGATGATATTACTCTTAAAATTTCAGGGGGTGTACACCCCGCCATGATGCTGTTCCTTGCATCCAAATTAGGAGAGAATGATATTATTCCCAATATCACAGAAGGTGTACACTCCCCCTGTGATATTGTTTCTTATAACCAGAGGGAGAGAGGATAATATTACTCCCAATATCGTAGGTGGTGTACAACCCCCTGTGATATTGTTTTTAACAACCAGAGGGAGGAGGATAATATTACTCCAATATCTCAGAGGGTGTACACCCCCCGTGATATTCTTCCTTATATCCTGTGGGGGAGAGGATGATAATACTTTCAATATCGCATCGGGTGTACACATCCCTATGATATTGTTTCTAATATCCAGAAGGGGAGAGGATTATATTGCTCGCAATACTGCAGAAAGTGTACACACCCTCGTGATATTGTTCCTCATATCCAACGGGGGAGAGGATGACATTATTCTCAATATTGCAAAGGGTGTACACCCCCACTCTGTGATATTGTTCCTAACATCCAGGGATGGAGAAGATGATATTACTCTTAAAATCTCAGAGGGTGTACACCTCCTTTGTGATATTATTTCTAATATTTAGGGTGGGAGAGAATGATATTACTCCCAATATCACAGGTGTACACCACCCCTGTGACATTCTTTCTAATATCCAGGGAGAGAGAACATGATATTATTCCCAATATCGCAGGATATGTACACACCCCTTGTGATATTGTGTATAATATCCAGGGAGTAGAGGATGATCCTAATATCCAAGAAGGAGACCATGATGTTACTGTCACTATCACAGAGGGTGTACAACCCCCTGTGATATTGTTCCTAATATTAAAATGGGGAGAGGAGATATTACTCTTAATATCGCAAGGGGTGTAAAAACCTTCTGTGATATTCTTTCTAATATCCTGAGGGAAGAGGATGATATTACTGCCAATATCGCAGGGGGTATACACCATCTCTGTGATATTGTTTGCAATATCCGGGGGGGAGAGGATGATAATACTACCAATATCGCAGGGGTGGTACATACCCCTGTGATAGTGTTCCTAGTATCCAGGGGAAGAGAGAATAATATTACTTTTAATGTTGCAGGGTGTGTTCACCCCCTTGTGATATTATTTCCAATATGGAGGGCAGAGAGGATGATTTTACTCCCAGTATTGCAGGGACCGAACAAGCCCCTGTGATATTGTTTCTAATATCCAGCGATAGAGAGGATGATATTACAACCAATATCGAAGGGAGTGTACACCCCCCTACCCGTGATACTGTTTTTAATATCCAGGTGAGGGGAGAATAATATTACTCCTAATATCACAGGATGTGTACATCCTTTCTTTGATATTGTTTCTAATATTTAGGGGGGAGAGGTTGATATTATTTACAATATTGCAGAGGGTGTACAGACGCCCTGTGGTATTCTTCCTAATATCCAAAAAAGAGAGAATGACATTACTCCCAATATAGCAGGGTGCGTAAACCTTCTTTGTGGTATTGTTCCTAATATTTAGGAGGGAGAAAATGATATTACTCGCAGTAATATCACAGAAGGTGTACACCCTCCTGTGATATTGTTCCTAATATCCAAGGAAGAGACGATGATATTACTGTCAATATTGCAGAGGGTGTACACCTACCCTGTGATATTGTTCCTAACATTCAGGAAAGGAGAGGATGCTATTACTTTCAATATTGCTGTAGGTGTACACTCCCCCTCTGATATTGTTCCTAATATTCAGAGAAGGAGGGGTGATATTACTCTCAAGAATGCACAAGGAGTAGACCCCCCCCCCATGATATTCTTCCTAATATCCAGGTGGGGAGAGGATGACATTAATCTCATATCGCATGAGGTGTACATCCCCCAGTGATATTGTTCTTAATATCAAGAGGGGGAGAGGATGATATTACTCCCAATATAGCAGGGTGTGTAAAACCCTGGCTGATATTGTTCCTAATATCTAGGAGGAGTGGGGGAGAGAATAATATTACACCCAATAATGAAGGGAGTGTACACCCCCCGTGATATTCTTCCTAATATCCAGGTGGGAAAAGGATGATATTACTCCTAATATCACAGGAAGTCTACACTCCCTGTGCTATTGTTCTTAATATCCAGATTGGGGGAGGGTAATATTACGCCCAATATCGCAGGTAGCATACACTTTCCCAGTGATATTGTCTCTAATACTTAGGAGGGGAGAGGATGATATTATTTCCCATATTGCAGGGGTTGTAAACCCCTTCTAAGGTATTGTTTTTAATACCCAGGGCGTGAGAGGGTAATATTCCTTTCAATAGCGCAGGTGATGTACACTCCCATGTTATATTCATCCTAATATTCAAGTGTATACTCCTGTAATATTGTTTTTAATATGCAGGGTGGGAGATGAAAATATTATTCCCAACAGTGCAGGGGATGTACACTCCCCCATGGGATATTGCTGTCAATCAATATCCAGGGGTGCAGAGGATTATATTACTCTCAATATTGCAGGGGGTATACAACCAGTGTGTACACCCTCCATGTGATATTTTTTCTAGTATACAAAGGGAAGGGGATGATATTACTCTCTATAACGCAGGGGCAGTAGACCCCCGTTATACTAGTAATATTGAGAGGAAGAGATGATGATATTACTGTCAATATCACAGAGGGTGTACACCTACTCTATGATATTTTTCCTAATATCCAGTGGAAGAGAGGATGAAAATAATCCCAATATCGAAGAAGGTGTACACCCCTTCTGTGATATTGTTCCCAATATTCAGGGTGGGAGAGGATGATATTACTCCCAATATCACGAGGGGTCCACCTCCCCCCATGATATTGTTTTAAATATCCAGGAAGAGAGAGGTTGGTATTACTTCCAATAATGCAGAAAGTGTACACACACCCTGTGATATTGTTCATAATATCCAGGGGGGAGAGAATAATGTTACTCCCAATATCATAAGGGGTGTAAAACCACTTTGTTATATTGTTCCTGATATTTAGAGGAAAGAGGATGATACTACTCCCAATATTGTGTATACACAGGTGTGTACACTCCCTGTGATATTGTTTCTAATATCCAAGAAGAAGACGATAATATTACTCCCAATATCACAGGGAGTGTGCACCCTTTTTGTGATATTGTTCCTAATATGCAATGAGAAAGACGATGATATTACTGTCAATATTGCAGGGGTGTACACTCCCCTTGTGATATTGTTCCTAATATCCACAGGGGAAGAGGGTAATATTACTCCCAATATTGGAGGTGTTGTACACCTACCCTGTGATACTATTCCTATTTCCAGAAGGGAAGAGAATGATATTACTTCCAATATTGCACGGGGTGTACACCCCCTCCATGATATCGTTTCTAATATTCAGGAGGAAAGAAGATATTAGGCGCAATATCACAGGGACTGTACACCTCGCCTGTGATGTTGCCTCTAAAATCCAGGTAGGGAGAGGATGATATCAATCCCAATATCGAGGACGTATATACACTCCCATGATATTGTTCCTCATAATCATAAGGGGAGAGGATGATATTACTCTCAGTGTCGCAGGGGCTGTACACCCCCTTTGTGATATTGTTCCCAATATCCAGGAGGGAAGAGGATGATAATACTCTCAATATAGCAGACAGTTTACACTCCACTTGTGATATTGTTCTTATATTCAAGGGGAAAGACGATGATGTTATTGTTAATACCACAAGGAGTGTACTCCACTCTGTAATGTTGTTCCTATTATCCAGGTTGGCAGAGGGTGATATTATGCCCAGTATCGCAGAGGGGTCCGCCTTCTTTGTGATATTGTTCCTAATATCCAGCGTGGGAGATGATGTTGTTTCTCCCAATATCTCAGAGGGGGTGTATAGCCCCCTCTGAGATATTGTTTACAATATTATCAGCGAGAGAGATGATATTATCCCTCATAGCACAGGGGGTAAACACCCTCACTGTGATATTGTTCCTAATATGCACGGGAGAGGAGGATATTACCCCCAATAGTGCAGGAGTTGTTCACTCCCCCTTTGATATTGTTCCTAATATCGAGAGGAGAGGATGATATCACTCCCAATACCACAGTAGGTGTACAACCCCCCATGATACAGATTCTTATATTCAGGGGAGAGAGGATGATATTACTTCCAATATCGCAGGAGGTGTACAACCCCCTGTGATATTGTTCCTAATATCCGTGGGGGGAGAAGGTGATATTACTCCCAATATTGCAGAGGGTTTATACCCTCTTTGTGATATTGTTCCTAATATCCAGAGCGAGAGATGACAATATTACTAAAATAGTGCAGGGGGTGTACACGCCCCTGTGATATTGTTCCAAATATCCAGGAAAGGAGAGGAAGATTTTACTCCCAATATCACAGAGTTTTTACACCCCACCTTGTGATATTGTTCCTAATATTCACAGGGAAGAGGCTGATATTACTGCCCACTTGGCAGAGGGTGTACACCCCCCTGTGATATTGTTAATATTATCCAAAGGGAGAGATGATTATGTTACTGTCAATATCTCAGAGGGAGGGGTGTACATCACCTCTGTATTATTGTTACTAATATTCAGTAGAAAAGAAAATGATATCAATCCCAATATTGAAGGGGTTGTACACCCCTTCTGAGATATTGTTCCTAGAATTCGGTGAGGGGGGAGAAAATGATATTACTCCCAATTTCGCAGGGGGGTGTACAATCTCTATGATATTGTTTCTAATATCCGTGGGGGAGAGGTTGATATTACTTTCAGTATTGAAGGGACTGTACACACACGCTGTGGCATTGTTCCTAGTATTCAGGGGGGAAGAGGATGATGTTACTCTAAATATTACAGGCGGTGTACACCCCTTTCGTGATATTGTTCCTATTATTTAATGCAAAGAGGATAAAATAACTCCCAATATCGCGAGGGGCGTACACACACCCTCCGTGATATTGTTCCTTATATCCAGAGAGAAAAGGATGATATTACTCCCAATACCGCAGGGATTGTACACCCCTTTTGTGATACTGTTCCTAATATCGAATGGGGAAGACGATGTTGACTGCCAATATCGCAGGTGGTGTACTGACCTCTTGTGATATTCTTTCTAATATAAAGAGGGTGAGATAATGATATTACTCCCAATATCGCAGGGCTTGCACACACCCTCCTCGCGTGATGATATTGTTTCTAATATCCAGAAGGAAAGAGGATAATATTACTCCCAATATTGCAGGGGTGTACGCCACCCCATGATATTGTTTCTAATATTCAGGGAGAAAGAAGATGATACTACTCTCAATATCGAAGGGAATGTACATCCCCCCTGTGATAATGTGCTTACTATTCAGGTGGGGAGAGGATGATATTACTCCCGATATTGCAAATGGTTTACACACACACACCCTGTAATATTGTTCCCAATAGCCATGGGGGTAAAGGTTGACATTACTTCCAATGGCGTAGGGAATGTACACCCATCCTGTGATAGTCTTCCTAGCGTCTATGAAGGGAAGGGATGATACTACTTTCAATATCGCAGACGGTGTACACCCTACTTGTGATATTGTTTCTAATACTCAAGGGGGGAGATGATGATATTATTGTCAATACCGCAGAAAATGGACACTCCTCCCCGCAATATTGTTCCCAATATCCAGGTTGGGAGGAGGTAATATTACGCTCAAAATCGCAGAGGGAGTACACCCCCTTTGTGATATTGTTCCTGATATCCAGGATGACAGAATATGTTATTTCTTCCAATATCGCAGAGGGTGTACCTCCCCTCTCAGATATTGTTTCTAATATTCAGAAGGAAAGACGACCATATTACTTTCAGTAGCACAGGGGTGTACACTTCCCCTGTGATATTGTTTTTAATATGCAGGAGGAAAGAGGATAATATTACACTGAATAGCATAGGGGGTAAACACCCACTCTGTAATATTTTTCCTAATACCCAAGAGAAGAGAAGATGATATTACTTCTAATATTGAATGGGGTGTCCACCCTCTCTGTAGATATAGCTCCTAACACTGAGGGGAAAAGAGGATGATATTATTTCCAATAATGCAGGGAGTGTACTGCCCCCCTGTGATATTCTTCCTGATATCTAGGTTGGGAGAGGATAATATTACTTCCAATATCTCAGAATGTGTACACTTTGCCTGTGATATTGTTCCTGATATACACCAAGGGAGATGAAAAAGGTATTACTCCCAATATTGCGGAGTATACAAAGCCCTGTGACACTGCTTTTAATATCCAAGGAAGGAGAAGATGATACTACTTCCAGTAGTGCAGGGAGTGTACACACCACTATGATATTGTTCCTAATATCCGGCGGGGGGGAAGATTATATTACTCCCAATATCGCAGGGGATGTACAAACCCCTGTGATGCTGTTCCTAACATCCAGGGGGTAGAGGATGATATTACTTTCAATATCACAGTTCTTGTACGCCACCCCCCGTAACAGTGTTCCTAATATCAAGATGGGGAGAGGATAATATTACTTTTAGTATCGCAGGGGGTGTACACCCTCCCCGTTATATTGTTCCTGGTTACTGTTGCCTTGTAGTATAGTTTGAAGTCAGGTAGCATGATGTCTCCAGCTTTGTTCTTTTTGCTTAGGATTCTTTTGGTTATGTGAGCTCTATTTTGGTTCCATATGAAATTTGAAATAGTTTTTTTCAATTCTGTGAAGTAAGTCAGTGGTAGCTTGATGGGGATGGCGTTGAATCTATAAATTACTTTAGGCAGTATGATCATTTTCACAATATTGATTCTTCCTATCCATGAACATGAAATGTTATTCCATTTGTTTGTGTCCTCTTTTACTTCCTTGAACAGTGGTTTGTAGTTCTCCTTGAAGAGGTCCTTCGCATCCCTTGTAAGTTGGATTCCTAGGTATTTTATTCAATTAGTAGTAATTGTGAATGGGAGTTCACTCATGATTTGGCTCTGTTTGTCTGTTCTTGGTGTATAGGAATGCTTGTGATTTTTGCACATTGATTTTGTATCCTGAGACTTTCCCGAAGTTGCTTATCAGCTTCAGGAGATTTTGGACTGAGATGATGGAGTTTTCTAAATATAAGATCATGTCATCTGCAAACAGAGACAATTTGGCTGCCTCGTTTCCTCATTGAATAACCTTTATTTCTTTCTTTTGCCTGATTGCCCTGGCCAGAACTTCCAATACTATGTTGAATAGGAGTGGTGAGAGACAACAACCTTGTCTTGTGTCAGTTTTCAAAAGGAATGTTTCAAGTTTTTGCACATTCAGTATGATATTGGCTGTGAGATTGTCATAAAAGGCTTTTATTATTTTGAGATACGTTCCATCAATACTAGCTTATTGAGAGTTTTTACCATGAAAGGCTGTTGAATTTTGTTGAAGGCCTTTTCTTCATCTATTGAGATAATCATGTGGTTTTTGTCTTTGGTTCTGTTTATGTGATGGATTACGTTTATTGATTTGCATATGTTGAACCAACCTTTCATCCCAGAGATGAAGCACACTTGATCATGGTGGATAAGTTTTTTGATGTGCTGCTGGATTCAGTTTGCCAGTATTTTGCTGAAGATTTTCGCATCAATGTTCATCAGAGATATTGGCCTAAAATTCATTTTTTTGTTGTTGTTGTTGTGTCTCTGCCAGGCGTTGGTATCAGGAAGATGCTGGTTGGCCTCAAGAAATGAGTTAGAGAGGATTCCCTCTTTTTCTATTGATTGGGATAGTTTCAGAAGGAATGTTACCAGCTCCTCTTTGTACCTCTGGTAGATTTCAACTGTGAATTCATCTGTTTCTGGACTTTTTTTAGTTGGTAGGCTATTAATTATTGCCTTGATTTCCGAACCTGTTATTGGTCTACTCAGAGACTCAACTTCTTCCTGGTTTAATCTTGGGAGGGTGTATGTGACCAGGAATTTATCCATTTCTTCCAGATTTTCTAGTTTATTTGCATGAAGGTGTTTGTAGTATTCTCTGATGGTAGTTTGCATTTCTGTAGGATCAGTGGTGATATCCCCTATATCATTTTTTATTGCATCTATTTGATTCTTCTTTCTTTTCTTGTTTATTAGTCTTGTTAGTGGTCTATCAGTTTTGTTGATCTTTTCAAAAAACCAGCTCCTGGATTCACTGATTTTTTGAAGGGTATTTTTGTGTCTCTATCTCCTTCAGTTCTGCTCCGATCTTAGTTATTTCTTATCTTCTGCTAGCTTTTGAATTTGTTTGCTCTCGCTTCTGTATTCTTTTAATTGTGATGTTAGAGTGTCAATTTTAGATATTTTCTGCTTTCTCTTGTGGATATTTAGTGCTATAAATCTCCCTCTACACACTGCTTTAAAGGTGTCCCAGAGATTCTGGTATGTTGTGTCTTTGTTCTCATTGGTTTCAAAGGACATCTTTATTTCTGCCTTCATCTCGTTATTTACCCAGTAGGAGCAGGTTGCTCAGTTTCCATGTAGCTGTGTGGTTTTGAGTAAGTTTCTTCGTCCTAAGTTCCAATTTGATTTCACTGTGGTCTGAAAGAGAGCTGTTGTGATTTCTGTTCCTTTACATTTGCTGAGGAGTGTTTTACTTCCAATTATGTGGTCAATTTTAAAATAATTGTGATGTGGTGCTGAGAAGGATGTACATTCTGTAAATTTGAGGTGGTGAATTCTGTAGATGGCTATCTGGTCTGCTTGGTGCAGAGCTGAGTTCAAGTCCTGGATATCTTTGTTAATTTTCTATTTCATTGATCTGTCTAATATCAACAGTGGGGTGTTAAAGTCTCCCATTATTATTGTGTGGGAGTCTAAGTCTCTTTGTATGTCTCCACGAACTTGCTTTATGAATCTGGGTGCTCCTGTATTGGGTGCATATATATTTAGGACAGTTAGCTCTTCTTGTTGAATTGATCTCTCTACCATTACATAATGGCCTTCTTTGTCTCTTTTTATCTTTGCTGGTTTAAAGTCTGTTTTATCAGAGATGAGGATTGCACACTTTTTTTCTTTTTTTTCTTTTTTTTTGCTTTCCATTTGCTTGGTAGATCTTCCTCCCTCCCTTTATTTTGAGCCTCTTTGTGTCTTTGCACATGAGATGGGTCTCCTGAATACAGCACACCTATGGGTCTTGACTCTTTATCCAATTTGCCAGTCTGTGTCTTTTAATTGGGGGCATTTGACCTATTTACAGTTAAGATTAGTACTGTTATGTGTGAAGTTGACCCTGTCATTACGATGCTAGCTGGTTATTTTGCCCATTAATTGATGCAGTTTCTTCATAGCATTGATGGTCTTTACCATTTGGCATGTTTTTGCAGTGGCTGGTACTGGTTGTTCCTTTCCATGTTTAGTGCTCCCTTTAGGAGCTTTTGTAAGGCAGGCCTGGTAGTGACATAATCTCTCAACATTTGCTTGTCTGTAAAGGATTTTATTTATCCTTCATTTATAAGGCTTAGTTTGGCTGGATATGAAATTCTCGGTTGAAAACTCTTTCTTTTCAGAATGTTGAATATTGGCCCCCACTCTCTTCTGGCTTGTAGGGTTTCTACTGAGAGATCTGTTGTTGGTATGATGGGCTTCCCTTTGTGGGTAACCCAACCTTTCTCTCTGGCTGCCCTTAACATTTTTTCCTTCATTTCAGCCTTGGTGAATCTGACAATTATGTGTCTTGGGGTTGCTCTTCTTGAGGAGTATCTTTGTGGCATTCTCTGTATTTCCTGTATGTGAATGTTGGCCTGCCTTGCTAGGTTGGGGAAGTTCTCCTCATAATATCCTGAAGACTGTTTTCAAACTTGGTCCCATTCTCCCCATCACTTTCAGGTACACCAATCAAACATAGATTTGGTCTTTTCACACAGTTCCATATTTCTTGGAGATTTTGTTCTTTTCTTTTTACTTTCTTTTCTCTAATCTTGTCTTCTTGCTTTATTTCATTAATTTGATCTTCAATCGCTGATATCCTTTCTTCTGCATGATCGAATTGGCTATTGACGCTCGTGTATGCTTCATGCAGTTCTCATACCGTGGTTTTCAGCTCCATCAGGTCATTTAAGTTCTTCTCTACGCTGTTATTCTAATTATCCATTCGTCTAATCTTTTTTCAAGGTTTTTAGCTTCCTTGTGATGGGTTAGAACATGCTCCCTTAGCTTGGAGAAATTTGTTATTACTGACCTTCTGATGCCTACTTCTGTCAACTCATCAAACTCATTCTCCGTCCATTTTTGTTCCCTTGCTGTCAATGAGTTGTGTTGCTTTGGAGGAGGAGAGGTGTTCTGGTTTTTGGAATTTTCAGACTTTCTGCTCTGGTTTCACCCCATCTTAGTGGTTTTATGTACCTTTTGTCTTTGATGTTGATGACTTATAATGGGGTTTTCATGTGGATATCCTTTTTGTTGATGTTGATACTATTGCTTTCTGTTTGTTAGTTTTCCTTCTAACAGACAGGCCCCTCAGCTGCAGGTCTGTTGGAGTTTGCTGCAGGTCTACTTCAGACCCTTTTTACATGGGTAACACCACGGAGGCTGCAGAACAGCAAATATTGCTGCCTGATCCTTCCTCTGGATGCTTTGTCTCAGTGGGGCACCCACCTGTATGAAGTGTCTGTTGGCCCCTACTGGGAGGTGTCAGGCTACATGGGGGTCAGGGACCCACTTGAAGAGGCAGTCTGTCTGTTAGCAGATCTCAAACGCCGTGTTGGGAGAACTACTGCTCTCTTCAGAGCTGTCAGGCAGGGATGTTTAAGTCTGTAGAAGCTGTCTGCTGCCTTTTATTCAGATATGCCCTGCTCCCAGTCATAGAATCTAGAGAGGCAGTAGGCCTTGTTGAGCTGTGGTGGGCTCTGCCCAGTTTGAGCTTCCCTGCCTCTTTGTTTACACTGTGAGCATAGAACTACCTACTCAAGCTTCAGCAATGGCAGATGCCCCTCCTCCCACCATGCTCTAGTATCCCAGGTCAATCTTAGACAGCTTCACTAGCAGTGAGCAAGGCTCCATGACCATGGGACCCACTGAATCAGGCATGGGAGGGAATCTCCTGGTCTGCTAGTTGTGAAGACTGTGGGAAAAGCACAGTATTTGGGCAGGAGTGTATGATTCCTCCAGGTACAGTCACTCACGGCTTCCCTTGGTTAGGAAAGGAAAATCCCTCAACCCCTTGTGCTTCCCTGGTGAGGCGATGCCCTGCCCTGCTTTGGCTCACCCTCTGTGGGCTGCACTCACGGTCAAACGAGTCCCAATGAGATGAACTAAGTACCTCAGTTGGAAGTGCAGAAATCACCCCTCTTCTGCATCGATCTTGTTGGGAGTTGTAGACCAGAGCTGTTCCTATTCGGCCATCTTGCAATCACCGCTCGACTTGATTGTTTTTTTTAAGGTTATCTAACACTTAACGTTCTTGCCTAGCCACACCAAAAATTTGGAGTGGCAGCTGACTGCAGTAAGTGATAGAGACATGGACCTATAGAGAGAAAAAATTGTAGGCTTTATTGAGCAGAGTGAAAGTACAAAGCTTCCACAGCATGGAAGAGGTCTCAAATGGGTAACCAGAGTTAGATTACATAATTGCTTTTTAAACTCTTTAAGGTGGGAAATACATGCAGCGGGAAGATGTTACCAGGGTGAAAAACAAAGACAATTAACCATTTGTGATGTGTCTTAGATCTTGATGAAAACTGGAATTGCAACTTAGGTTTCATCTATTTTATGACCTTGCAGTGGCATGGCAAAGGAGACAGGATCTTACAGGACTTTACAAAGTATGCTCACAAGGAATTGGAATGGGAAGGATAGGTAAGGCCCACTGGTCACAAGAAAATGGGCAGTTAACGTTCCTTTTAATTTTAGTTTTGGGGACGGGGAAAGGAGTGAGGGAGAGAAGGATACAGGGAAACTTACAGCAAAATTTTCACTGTTTATAGATTTCTTGGGGAAGACAACACATGCACAAATCCTGGTGTTAGGAATAGTTTAAGCGTATATCTTCAATATTATTCATTCAAGACTGAAGCAAGTCCTGATGCAGGAAATGAGTGAGTTTCATAGCTTTCTAAGCCCCTACTCGGCCCAGTAAGCCCAGCTGTCCCTTCCTTTCAGTCCCCCCTCTAAACAGGATATCCCAACTGCTGTTGGGAACTGGGCAGCAGTCATTCTGGCTATTTCCTGCTGGTTGGGGGCAAAGAAGGGGCCCTGCAGTTGTGGTGTCCTCCAGAGGGGAACTTTCTAGGCTAGTTGAGGGACCAGCAGGTTGATCCAGGGGTCCTTGGTAGAAGCCGTGAGTTGAGCTCATTTGAGGTTCCATTTGTAAGACCATTTGTAGCTTAATGGCCTCTATCCTGGAGGAAAGAAATTTGACAAGGTGGTTAAAAATGCAAGGCCCAAAGGCGCGTAATAGTAGAATGGCTGTCACAGGGCCTAGAAAGGGGAGGAGCCAAGATATCCATTGGTTAAACATAATCCAGAGTCCTCAGTGTTCAAGCTTGTTTTTCTTACTTTCTATCCGTTCTGTTATTTATTTGACATTTTCAGTAATGATTCCTGACTGGGTAATGAAATAGCAACATTCTTCTCCTAGGAAGAGACAGGTTCCTCCTCTTTCACCTGTTAATAGGACTAGGGCTCTTCAGTTTTGGAGGACTACTGAAGCCAGAGAATTAAGCTGGCTTTGTAGGGTCACTAGGGAGTTGGCAACTCATTCCATGTCATCATTTAATTCTCATGATAATTTATAATAGAATTGGGTGGAGGAGGTTATGCCTCCAATTCTAGTCCCAAGCCTGCCCAGTATTTCGTCTCTCATAATAAAAGGGACAATAAGGGCTTGTGTGTGACAGGATTGAGGTGTAAGGAGACTTTGTAACTCTTGTTCAGTATATATGGACATGGAAAGTGCTAGAGAGGAGGGAAAGCATAGTTCTTTTGGAGTCCATTTAGGCATTGATAGGCTGTGTTATCATGGATGAAAAAGATCCCTGAAGTTAACCAGGTGAAACCTGAGGTTACTAATATCCAGGACTGACATCAGGAGATGTTCTTATTGAGAGTCATGCTGAAGTTTATGCATGTGAGATTTGAGACCTGTGTGGCTGATAAATCGGTGACTATGGTGGTGTTTAGGACTGGGGTGGATAAGTTCCACTGTCTGGGGACAGGGACTGGGACATATGGTCGAAAACGCAAGGGGAGACACATCCAACAGTTGGTTGGATTACTAGCAGAGGCCTCTAGTATTCCTGAAAGGGTGGTGTTAAACTGGTTCCAGAGATGAGAATGAGAGTTAAGGGTTTCTTGTAGCCTGGAAAAGTCTAATTTCTTTTATGAACTGGGAGTACCGGAGAGCTGGACCAAGTTTTTAATTACTTGTTGGATATGCCATTCTTTAGCCTCGTCTTGCACGCCTCCTCTGTCAGACATACTTATACGTGTATAACATGTCCAACAAGCGTTGGCCCCCATTTCTCAGGACAGTCACCTCAGATCATTTTTCCTTGGTGATGTGTACAGCCATTGTGAGAGCAGAGAGAAGAAGTTTTATAACATTCTTTTCTCATGTAAGTATATGCAGCGAGAGATACGGGTGCTTGGAAGGGGCTAGCTAATCCCCAAGAGTTTCTGAGAGAATGCCACCTGACTCCTCCAGGGGAGGCACACTGACATGAGGTGGTGGGGGAGCGTGGTAGTTGGAGAAAGGGCCATGAGTATGAAGAGGATGGCAGGAAGCCTAAGAGGAGTCATGATGTGTTGTAGGTGGAAGGTTGTGGGGAAGAGGAGGGAAAAAGGAGTAAATTGCTGTTAGAAGGATGGACGATAGAAGAAAGGTTGATGTGATTAAGACTTTTGTCCCGGCTGGAGCTACAGTATATAATCCTACTGCAAAGAGTATGATTAGTATACTGCTTAATAATGTAACAAAACAGTAGAAGGATTCCATCAAAGAGAGAAGGAGAGATGTCAAAGATCATGTAGGCTTTTTTTTTTCTTTCTTTCTTTCTTTTTTTTTTTTTAACTTATCCCCCTTTACGTAGGGAGAAGTTCCTCTTCAGGATTAACTTCAGGAGTTTTTCTGGTCTGAGGTGTTTCCTTCTGAAATAGGAGACGCAGGTTCTCTAGTGGCTGACAGGTGTGTCAAAGCTGGTCTGGCTGACCTTGTAACTCCTGAGTTGATGATCCTGTAAGTTCCCCAGGAGGTGTCCAAGGTTTAACTCGGGTGTGGTGAATCCAGGATTCCACTCCTGCCACTTTAACTGTAGTGGAGGGGGAGAGGATTACCAAGTATGGTCCCTCCCATAAGGCATCCACAGATGGAGAGGTAGAGGGGAGAGACTTGACCAATACTAGATATCCTATTGAAATAACTCTATTCCTTTTTCCCTGTCACAACTTTTGGGTAAAGTTTTAAGGTTTTGTTGATATTTTGCCAGAGAAGTTATATCTTTGACTAAATTGGTCATTTCCTTATGGAGCAGGAGGTCATTTGTGAGAAAAGACCATCCATACAGCATTTCATATGGACCAAGCCCCTTTCTGTGAGAGGAGTTTTGGATTCTTAATAAGGCCATGGGTAAGAGAGTGGGCCATGAGAGATGAGTTTCTTGCGCTAGCTTTCTCAAATGCCTCTTTAGTATTTCATTTGCCTTTTTGACTTTCCCTGAGGATTGTGGCCTCCAGGCACAGTGAATGTGATATTGTATTTCGTGCCTTGGAAATTCGCTGAGTTATTGTAGCTTTAAAAGCTGGACCATTGTCACTTTGTAAGCTTTGGGGAAGCTGAAATCTAGGAATTATTTCATGAACTAAGACTTTAACCACTTCTTGGGCCTTCTCTGTTCTACAAGAGAAGACTTCCACCCAATTTGTAAAGGTATCAACACAGAGCAGTGAGTATTGAAATCCTCTTGACTTTGGCATATGGGTAAAATCTGACTGCCAGTCTTCTCCAGGATAATGTCCTGTTCTTTGTCCTGGAGAGGGCTTATGGTGGGCCAAGGGGTTATTCTTTTGGCACACTTCACAGGCTTTGACTACTTACTGGATGGTTTTGAGGAGGTTTGGCCCTGTAAATAGGAATGTGGCCATCTTATGGGTTCTTTCAGTACCCATATGAAAATTTGGTGGAGGGTTTTAAGTACTTTCCACTGGCTAGCTTCGGGTATTAGGACCTTTCCTTTCTCTGTTGCTAGCCACCCCGAGGGGAGAAAACTATGCCTCATGAAAGTCCCCATTCTGTTTCAGTTGGGGAATATTGGGGCTTAACCTCCTGGAGGCAGTTGCTCCATACCAGGGGTCCTTCCATGGACATTTCTAAAGGAAAGTCCTGCCTGGCAGCAATTTTGGCCTCAGCATCTGCTTGGTGGATTCCTTCTACTTCTTCTCCTTCACCTTTCTGATGGCCTGAGCAGTGTAAGACTGCCATCTCCTTAGGTTTTTGTACTGTGTGCAATAACTCCATGATTTCTCTGTGGTACTTAATGGGTGTTCCTCTGGAGGTTAGGAACTCCCTTTCTTTCCATATTGCAGCATGTGCCTGTAGGACTAGATAAGCATACTTGCTATCTGTGTATACATTTATTCTTTTCCCTTCTCCCAGTTCTAACCCTGGGGTAAGTGCCACTACTTCTGCTAATTCAGCACTGGTCCCTGGGAGAAGAGGCTTACTTTAAAGTACTGTTGCATCACTAGCTATGGCATAGTCTGCCTTTCATACCCCATTTTCTACAAATGAACTTCTATTGGAGTACAGGTTAAGGTCAGGGTTAGTTAAGGGGATGTATAAGAGATCTTTTGGAGTGGCATAAGTCTGAGCTATAATTTGTTGGCAGTCATGCTCAACTGGTTCCTTATCCTCTAGGAGAAAAGTGGCAGGGTTGAGGGCTGCACATGTGTGTATCTGAAACACTGGTCCCTCAAGGAGTAGTGCCTGGTATTTAAGTAAGCACTGAAAGTCACAAACTTCCTTTAGCATTTAATATGCCACTTAAATCATGAGTAGTCTGGACAGTGAGATCCTTTCCTTGTATTATTTTAATGGCCTCTGACACTAAGATGGCTACTACCGCAACCACCCATAAACAGTGAGGCCAGCCTTTGGCTACTACATCAATTTCCTTACTTAGGTATGCCACTGTTTGTGGGGCTGTCCCACGAGTCTAAGAACTCCAAGAGCTATTCCTGCTCTCTCAGTGACATATAGAGAGAAATTTCGCACTGTGGGAAGGCTCAGGGCTGGAGCTTGCACCAGGGCCTGCTTTAAAGTTTTGAAGGCTGTTTCCGCCTCTGGTTCCCATTCTACTAGATGGGTATTTGCCTTCTGAGTCTCCTTTTTCAGGGTATAGAGTGGCCTGGCCATTTCACTGTATTCAGGAACTCACAGTTAGCAAAAGCCAGTGATTCCAAGGAATCCCCACAACTGTTTCAATGTTTTAGGGTGAGGATAGGACAGTATAGGCTGAATATGCTCTTTGCTAAGGGCCCTAGTTCCTTTGACTAGGACTAGGCCTAGATATTTAACTTGTTGTAGACAGAGCTGGGCCTTTGTCCTGGACACTTTGTACCTTCAATTAGCTGAAAAGTTTAAGAGATCTAGAGTAGTCTACTGACATGAGGCTTACTGAACTGGTAGCCAGAAGTATGTCATCCATGTATTGGAGGACTAGAGTGCCTGAACTTGAGAACTGGCCTAGGTCTTGGGTCAATGCCTGACCAAACAGACGAGGGCTATCTCTAAACCCTTGGGACAAGACCATCCACGTAAGCTGGAACATGTGGTCTGTAGGATCCTCAAACACAGAGAAGAACTGGGAGTCAGAGTGCAGGGGAATGCAGAAGAAGGCATCTTTGAGGTCCAGAACAGTGAACCATTCTGCTTCCTCTGGTATCGGAGAGAGCAGTGTATAGGGCTTGGGTACAGCATGATA
Source organism: Mandrillus leucophaeus (assembly GCF_000951045.1). Taxonomy (NCBI): domain Eukaryota; kingdom Metazoa; phylum Chordata; class Mammalia; order Primates; family Cercopithecidae; genus Mandrillus; species Mandrillus leucophaeus. The sequence goes on along the minus strand of NW_012104743.1, from coordinate 570,964 downwards.
TAAAGGAATTACTGCCTCATTGATGATTATGAGGTCTTGCACTAGTCTCCACTGACCATTTGGTTTTTGTATTCCAGGGATTAGGGTGTTGCAAGGACTGCTGCATTTTCTTACCAAGCCTTGAGCTTTTAAATGTCTAGCAACATTCTGTAATTATTTATGAGCCTCAGGACTTAAGGGATATTGCCTTTGATAAGGAAAAGTGGTGGGGTCTTTTAGCCTAATTTGAACTGGATGGGCATTTTTTGCCCTTCTGAATTGTCCTTCCAAGACCCAGACTTCAGAGTTGATTCCTTCTTCAAGTAGGGGACAACAAATGTGTAATTTGTTCCCCATATTCATGTAGATAATAGCCCCAGCTTTAGTGAATACATCCCTCCCTAATAAGCGTGTGGGAATTTCAGCATAGCAAGAAGGCATGTGAAAAGAGCAAAGTCTCCCAATTGCAGTTGAGGAGGTGAGAGAAATACCGGTTATAGGCTGTCCTAGGATTCCTCAGATAGTAACGGACTTTGAGGACAGTCATCCGGGGCAGGAGGTTAAAACTGAGAAGGCCATGCCAGTGTCCAGGAGAAAATCCACTTCCTGGTCCTCAATGGTCAAACTCGCCTGGGGCTCTGTGAGGGTGATGGCATGAGCTGGTGCTTACCTCAGGCACCCTCAGTCCTGTTGCTGAATCATCTGGTTGGGTGCTTCTGGTTCAGAGGGCCTTCATCCTCTGGGGCAGTGCGCCTTCCAGTGATTACCTTGACATATTGGACATGGGTGAGGGGCTGGTTTGTTTCTTGTTGGACAATCTTCCTTAAAGTGCACTGATAACAAGCTCCCCAAACTGCACTGATAACAAGCCCTACTAGGCAATTGGCCTGCTCCTCTTTTGGTTCCTTCTGAGCCACCAAGATCTGCCTGTCTGAGGGCCACAACTAAGGCTGCAGCCTTTCTCTTATCTCACTTTTCCCTTTTGGCCTGTTCCTCTTGGTCCCTGTTACAGAACACTGATGTTGCCAGGTTTAATAATGCCTCCAACTTTTGTTCTGGGCCTAAGCCAGACTTTTGAAGTTTTCTTCTAATGTCAGCCGCTGATTGGGTGACAAATTTATCCTTTAAAATAAGTTGACCTTCTACAGAATCTGGAGTTAGGGTGGCGTGCTTTCTTAGGGCCTCCCTTAGCCTTTCTAGAAAAGTGGAGGGGTTTTCCTCTTTTCCCTACATAATTGTGGAGAGCATTGAGTAGTTCATAGGTTTTTTCTGAGTCTTCCTAAACCCTTCCAAAATGCAAGTTAGCAAATGCCTGTGGCTCCAATCTCCATGATCTGAGTCAGTATCCCATTGAGGGTCTACAGTGAGGACTGCCTGTTGCACTATGGGGAACATTTTCCTCTCCTCCAGGGCCATTTGATCATTTACCTGGCTAAGGTACCACAGATCACCAGGCTGCTGTTAAAGCTGCTTCTTTTTCAGCAGGACTTAAGGTCTCATCAGGAAGTAACATGATATCTTTTCATGTTAGATCAAAGGACGACCCTAATCCTTGCAGGACATCTATAGTTATCAGGATCATCCAAGAATTTCCCTACATCTGCCTTTATTTGTTTTAAATCTGAGAGTGAGAAAGAGACATGTACATGGGTGGGCACAAATTCTCCTACTACTGCTTGTAAGGGACATAGCTTGGGTGCCTGGATTGCAGAGTTTACATTCTCTTTCCAGTGTGCCTTTAACAGTTTGGTGGGGCTGGATGGAGGAGAGTCAGTGAGGGAGGAGAGTGGGGCTGAGGGAGAGGCCCTGAGTATGGAGGCAGTTGTGGGCCTCTGTCATTTGGGCAAAACTTGCAGGCTTGGCACAGGGCAGTATGGTCACGAAGGGCAAAGAAAGCCTGTACGTAAGGGACTTCATTCCATTTACCTTCCTGTTTACAGAAAAGATCTAGTTGTAGAAGGGCATTATAACTAATCCTTCCCTCAGGGGGCCAAGTTTCTCTATTTTGTAAGGAATACTGTGGCCAGGCAGTGGTACAGAAGAAAATCAGTGGCTTCTTTTTTAAGGTTTCAGGGTCAAATTTGTCCCAGTTATTCAGGATACATCTTAAGGGAGTGTCTGGTTTTGAAGGGGTGGTGCCCATCTGAAATTTTAAACGCAGGAATACCCATAGCCCTGGTTAGTCCCAGGACTTGTTTTCCCTTAGGGCATCCCCTAAGGGTCAGGTTCAATTATACTCAAAGCTCATGGCCGCTTTTCCCGAGCTCTCCATCTACCAGATTTAACCATGCTTACTGGTGGGATGAAAACTTCCCTTGCCCCTGCTGTGCGCCCTTTGACCACTTAATGGGGCACAAGGACTGTTGGATTTATTGTGGTCCTTCTACCAATGCATCCTACCTGTTCCAGGGTGGTAAGACCTGGGTCAAGGGCACTACTGATGCTTGCATGCTAAGGTCCAATTTACGTGGGCCTGGCCATAAAACTGTCCTTCAAGGAGAAATCTCTGAATTAGCAACAGGATGCTTAGTAAGCTTAAAAGGGGTGGTGGATGTCCTCTAGGCCAGGGCCAAGAGAACAGTTGATGTACTTTAGCCTTCTGTCCCCACTTGCCATGAAAGGAGTAAGCCCCCCTTTCAAGGGGGTATCCTGTGTCCAGTATCCTGTGTCCCAACTGACTATATTTTCTTCCTTCCAATACCAATTACTGAATGGTTGAAACAACAATTCAATGGCTCTAAGACCCATGCCTATGCACCACAGATTGTACCTGAGAGGTCCCAAGGAACGGGAAAATCTATCTGGGAGCAATGGAGGAAATGTCCTAAGCCTTCTACTATCCACATGAAAATTACAGACTTGTCTTTAAATTGTCCTGATGCAGGGGACCATACACTATAGTGGGGGACTGACCCTTCAAAGTGGCCATCAAATGGTGACACCTGCCTAAACCCCAGAGGGCACCATGAACAGGGATCTTCTGGGAGCCACCCCAAGAATTTAAGACTTCTAAATAGGGAATCTTGACCCTGTCTAGCAGGAATAACCTTGCTTGCAAAATGAGGAAAGAAGTCTAGCTGGTGGACATCAGGACCCAGGAGGCAGAAGTCAGAAGATGTGGCTGTCTTACACTCTGTAATGCATGCAGGGGGAGCCTCTGGTGGGATCATGGATATCCCAGGATATCTGGGAGACTAAGATGTCTGCTGAGCACTCCAGGGTGTACTTCAGGACCACCACGGAAATAAAAGAGTTGAAACTGGCCAACCAACGCTCCCAATCCCGAAGGGTCAGGGATTGTTAGAGAGCCCTTTTCCAGATAGCCTCACACCTACGTCTTTAGTCCAGCAGCCACACTAATCGCCTTTAAGTGGCCAACAGGTGCCCAGTATTTAGCCTCAAAATTCTAAGGAAGGATAGGACGTAATAGCAAGCGAAAGAGATTCAGTCGTACTCACCATGTGACGATCTAGATGCCTTTCCTGGAGTCTCCTGGCTGGCTTGCCAAAATGTAATGCTTAAGGTTCTTGCCCAGCCATGCCGAAGGATTGGAGTGGAGGCTGACCATGGTGAGTGATAGAGACATGGACCGATAGAGAGAAAAAGCTGTAGGCTTTATTGAGCAGAGTGAAAGTACAAAGCTTCCGCAGCATGGAAGGGGTCTCGAACAGGTAGCCAGAGTTAGATTATACAATTGCCA
>NW_012104743.1:566301-567230 GCF_000951045.1 Mandrillus leucophaeus | reverse complement strand
CCTGTGTCCCAACTGACTATATTTTCTTCCTTCCAATACCAATTACTGAATGGTTGAAACAACAATTCAATGGCTCTAAGACCCATGCCTATGCATCACAGATTGTACCTGAGAGGCCCCTAGGAACGGGAAAATCTATCTGGGAGCAATGAAGGAAATGTCCTAAGCCTTCTACTATCCACATGAAAATTACAGACTTGTCTTTAAATTGTCCTGATGCAGGGGACCATACACTATGGTGGGGGACTGACCCTTCAAAGTGGCCATCATGGTGACACCTGCCTAAACCCCAGAGGGCACCATGAATAGGGATCTTCTGGGAGCCACCCCAAGAATTTAAGACTTCTAAATAGGGAACCTTGACCCTGTCTAGCAGGAATAACCTTGCTTGCAACATGAGGAAAGAAGTCTAGCTGATGGACATCACGACCCAGGAGGCAGAAGTCAGAAGATATGGCTGTCTCACACTCTGTAACCCTTGCAGGGGGAGCCTCTGGTGGGGTCATGGATATCCCAGGATATCCCAGGATATCTGGGAGACTAAGATGTCTGCTGAGCACTCCAGGGTGTACTTCAGGACCACCACGGAAAGAAAAGAGTTGGAACTGGCCAACCAACGCTCCCAATCCCGAAGGGTCAGGGATTGTTAGAGAGCCCTTTTCCAGATAGCCTCACACCTATGTCTTTAGTCCAGCAGCCACACTAATCGCCTTTAAGTGGCCAACAGGTGCCCAGTATTTAGCCTCAAAATTATAAGGAAGGATAGGACGTAATAGCAAGCGAAAGAGGTCCAATCGTACTCACCATGTGACGATCTAGATGCCTTTCCTGGAATCTCCTGGCTGGCTTGCCAAAATGTAATGCTTAAGGTTCTTGCCCAGCCATGCCGAAGGATTGGAGTGGAGGCTGACCATGGTGAGTGATAGAGA
>NW_012104743.1:558309-564996 GCF_000951045.1 Mandrillus leucophaeus | reverse complement strand
ATTTTTTTCTTTTGGATGTATAATCAGTAATGGGATTGTTGGGCTAGATAGTAGTTCTTAAGTTCTTTGAGAAATCTCCAAACTTGTTTCCACAGTGGCTAAGTTAATTTATACTCTTACCAAGAATGTATAAGCATTTCATATTCTCTACAGCCTCACCAGCATCTGTTGCTTTTTGATGTTTTAGTAATAGCCATTCTGACTGGTGTGAGATGGTATTTCATTGCAGTTTTTATTTGCTTTTCTCTGATGATTAGTGATGTTAAGCATTTCGTCTGTATTTGTTGGCTGCTTGTGTGTCTTCATTTGAGAAATATCTATTCATGTCTTTTGCCAGTTTCTAATGGGGTGATCTGAAGAAATCTTTGCCTATTCTAAAGTTGCAAAAACATTCTCCCCTGCCTTCTTCTACAGACTTAAAGCTTTTGCTTTTATGTTTAAATCTATGGTTCATTAAAAAACTTTTTTTGTTTCTGGATTAAGAAACAAAGTTAATTTCTTTCATACAGATATCAAGTTGTGTCACCCTCTTTTATGGAAAACTTGCTTTCCTCATTGAAACACTATGGGGACTTTGAAAAAATAAATATAAATTGACAGTATAAGTGTGAATTAATTGCTATATCATTAATCTATTTGTCTATTATTATGATGTCTGGATTACTGTAATTTTATAGTAAGTTTTGAAATCAAGGTGCTATGAGTCCTACAGTTTATTTCCTTTTATTAAATATTACTTTAGCTTTTCCAGATACTTTACATTCCGTAGATATTTCAAATTAACTTCTCAGGTTTTTACAAAATCTCAGCCAGGTTTTTCATGTGGGTTGCATTAACTTAATACGTGAATTGTCATGGGAATGTTTTTTTGAAATATATTAAGGAAAATACAAATAAAAGACATTATTGTTGATGTTAATACCAGAAATAGGGGAATAAATTGACATTTAAATTTTTAGCATAAACCTGCAAAACTTTACCTAAGTAAAATCTGTATGAACACACTGAAGATACATGACATGCAACCCAAATGCTATGAAATGTTCTAAACCAGAGGCAGAGAAGATTCATTGATTCACTTGAGACTTTTATTGAGTACCTACATTATAGCTGACTAGGATCTCCAAATATACATGAGACAGTGCCTGAGACACAGACAAAACTCAATGCTTGCTGAATGAGGAAATGCGTGAGACACACTCCACAAAGAGTTTGTGATCTATTAAAGGAGGCACCCATACAAACAAGTAATTAAAAGGCAACATTGAAAGACTTATGGGTGGCTTTAGGGAAGAGCTGCTAAATCTGATAAGCTCTCTGATTTCAGTAAAATGCAGCATAAAATTGTTTTTGGGTGAATGAAGTTTACAATCCTAAAATACTCTAAGATCCTAATTGGCACCTAGGGAAGCCTAGTTACATGTTTTTCTCTTTATACTCATTCCTTCTATGTTACTTTAAGATAAAAGAAATTTAAAGTGCCATAGCTTTATAAGTCAATGTTTATGGTTTTTAAAAATTATTTACAATGGATTTATCTAAACATAAAGAAGTCACTTTATTTTCCTGTAAAATTGTGGTGTATAAAGACCAATAAATTATTTTATTTTTCTGTTTAAATATCTTAATGTATTTGAAAAAAAGCATTGGGCTATATTGCTTTTGCATGTGGTTCTGGTTCATTTAAACCCTCTGGTTTCTCTGATCTTGTGTGAAAACACTTTTATATGCATTCCTTCAACTGTGAACAAACATTATCATCTACTGTGTGCCAGATTAAAAATCAAAACAAAACATGAAACCTACAGTTCTATATAAAAGTTAAATAAGTTGTATATAAAACCTATAGTTTTATATACAAGTTAAAATAAAGATATTTTCTGAAAAGTTTATTATACATGGACAATGTTTGAAATAAATTTTAGAGAATTTATTACATTAGTAAGAAAGAGTAGTCCAGGAAGAAGGTATTTGAGAAAGGAAGTGAAAACAGAATGTGTTTTCTATTTTAAATGATCCTCTAAACATTTATATTCTTAAAAGACTCAGGCTAAAATAGTACATGATACCATGTACTATGGTTTAATGTGGCCCCCGAAAGTGTGTATGTTGAAAACTAATCTCCAACCCAATGGTATTGAGAGGTGGGGCCTAATAAAAGCCATAATGAGTGGGTTCGTCTTATTCTATAGGTGAAGGGTTAGTAACCATAGTGGTGGCTTTGTTATAAAAGCAGGCTCTTTCTGGCTGTCTTGCTCTTGCTTTCTCACCATGTGATGATCTTTGTTATGTTATAATGCAGGAAGAAAGCTTCTACCAGATGCTGATGCCATGCTCTTGGACTTCCGGCCTCCAGAACTGTGAGAAATAGTGTCTTTTATTATTATTATTATTATTATTAATTACCTAGTCTATGGTGTTTTGTTATAGCAACAGAAGACAAACTAAGACACTATGGATATCAACTTGGGAGGAAAGTTTAATTTGTTGTGTGCTCAGGATAGAAACAACTAGGAGTTAAAAGTGTGCTGTGGTACACATTTTGTTTTATGAAGTACATACATTTGATACATTTCAAACAAATAGGGAAATATAGCCTAAATAAAAGATTTTTATAGAGGTAAACCCCACAAGACATAAAATGGGGGAAAAAAAGGTGTCCAGTATAAAACAATAAGGAAGAAAAAAATTATGTATAAAAAATAGAAACCACATAGTGTTAAATAAATGTAAATAAACTCTCTTTAACACAAGTAATAATAACTGCTAATGGCATAAGTTTCTTGATCAAGACATGAATATCCACATTGAATTTAAAAATCAATTCAATAATGTAATAAAAAAGATGAGAACGTTTGAAAGGATATATTTCTCCTCAATCCCCCACTTTCCATTCAGTTCAGTCTAATTGAATGTAGAGTCTGTAATAAGGACAAAGCCTCACTTTTGAGATTTGATTGATGGCAGTTTTTCAAGTCCTCAGCTTTTCTTCTCCTCTTTGCCCCACATCTCAACAACAAGATTCTGAACCCCAGTTCTGGCTCCATCCACTAATCACAATAAAAGCACAAAACCACCAATGTTTCCTTTTTGTTTAACTCTCAACTGTATCTGAAATCTTCTCTTTGAAAATCATTTTGCTACTTACTCTGTGATTAATACAGTTTATTTCTCAGTCCATTGGTGCTAATGTATCATTCCTAACATTATCCATAAATCATTGAGGAGAGGGATTGTGGATGGCAGCTGCTCAGCCTCCAGCAGGCGATTCAAGGTACCCAAATAAAATGGAGGCTTTTTCCATTACAGTGTCTAAAATTTCAGCCTACTACTTACAACTCTGTTTCTTCTGGATGCTTTCATTTTTCAGTAGCACTTATCACCATCTAACATATAATATGATTTTACTTCGTTAGTTCAGTCTATTATTATATGTTTTGCCTACTAAAATATAAACTTCAGATAAGCAGGATTATAACCTATTTCTTTATATCTAGAACCTAAAGCAGTGTCTCACATTAAACATTAAATATTTGTTAAATGCAATAAAAAAAAAAAGATATGCCAGGTCAATATAAACCAAAAGAAAACTTTGGAAGCAATTTTAATATTAGGAAAAATGGATATTTAAGGCCAAAAAGTTATGAGGAACAAAATAGAGGCTTATAAACTGAGAGAAGAAATGATAAGAAAACACAACAATCATCATGCAATTATGCATCAGTAAATATATTATGTTGAAATATATCACTCAACAATAAAATAAATTGTTGAAATAAGTGGACATCAGTATTTTTAGCTAAAGTTGATAACATACTCCTCTTTAAAATTAATAGATGTAGTAGAAAAAACAAAAATATTGTAGGTTTGAATAACATAATAATTGATCTGTAGAGATCAGAAGGAGAAAAAAATGTTAAAAGCAAACACATACAGAACACAAAAATTTTAAATCAGATTTGCATAAATTTATAAAGAAAAACTGATGAAGAAAGTCACAATAGGTTCTAAACAATAACACTCACTCTATGGTTTTGGTACATGTTGTAAATTCAAAATAATTCCAAAATTATAGAAAAATAATTCCACATATGTGGAAAAACTAAAACATGCTACAAAACACACCATGGATTAAAAGGAAAATTATAGCTGAATACTTAAAGCTTAAATAAAATAATAAATAAAAAAATAGAACGAAATAGAGTAGTGCTTAAAGGAAAATAGCTATGTATGTATTTACTGGAAAACAAGAAATAGTAAAAATAAATGAAAAAAGTATTCAAATCAATAAATTAGGAAAAAGAAACAGCAAACTTCAAAAATAAGAATAAATAAAATAAAAATAAAGAATAAGTAAAATAACTACAGGAAAAACAAAAGCAACACAGAAATGCAAATAATTAAAACCTAAGATAGTTATTTAAAAGTGTTGATAAGTTAAACAATTGGTACTATTGTTAAGAATAAAAAGGCAACCACAAAATATACAGTGTAAAAGGGAGAATAGCTGTGGAAAAACATAAACACTCAAAAGATAATATGCTACTATTGAAAAAATTATGTGACAATTTTAAAATATAGATTGAATGGTTTGGGAAAATATTGACACAGAAAAAATAAAAAACTGGAATAGATCAGTAATCACCATGGAAATTAAAATGATAAAACCTGTCCTTTTACTCACCTTTAAGCACACTAAAATGGCTTTACTGGTGAATCCTACCAAACTCTTATGGACCAGATCATGTTTATCTCATATAAAATATTTCAGATAATAACACAAGAAAAGGGAAGGTTGCCAGGGTTATGCTAATAGAACAGCCTTATCTTGCATTTAACTCAGTTGAAGGCAATAGAAAAATTAAATATTATATGCTAATTGCATTTATTGACATAAATTCAAATTTTCTAAATAAATAATCAGGTAACTGAAGCCTCTTACATTGTGGTCAGGTATGACTTAAAAAGAAACAGTAGAGTTCTTCAATAGCAGTATATTTATCAATGAGGCCATTTAGTTCATGAATGAACTTAAAAAAAAGTTACAGATTTTTTTTTATCTGTCTGTCAATTTGCCATATTTTTTTTAAGTTACAGATTTTTTAAAGTGACATTGAACATCCAATTGTGTCAAAATCTCCTAGAACATGGCAATTTCCTTAAACTAACAAAAGATAATTCCCAAACCTTACACCAAATGTGGTACCTAATGAAGAAATTTTAGAGGCATTCTTTTTTAACTTTAGAAACAAGGATGATACTATTACCACTACGGAGCAACATAATATAGCATCATGGGGTAAAGCAACCAAGCAAAAAAAAAAAAAAAGTTCAAAAAAATTGGTATTTGCAGAAGCTATCGTTTTCCTTTTTTTTTTTTTTTTTTTTTTTTCCTGAGACAGAGTCTTACTCTGTCACCCAGACTAGAGTGCAGTGGCACTATCTCAGCTCACTGCAACCTCTGCGTCCTGGGTTCAAGTGATTCTCCTGCCTCAGCCTCCCGAGTAGCTGGGACTACAGGAGCCCCGTTCCCACGCCTGGCTAATTTTTGTATTTTTAGTAGAGACGGGGTTTCACCATATTAGCCAGGCTGGTCTCAAACTTCTGACCCTGTGATCCGCCTGCCTCGGCCTCCCAAAGTGCTGGGATTATAAGCGTGAGCCACACTGCACCGGCCAGAAGCTATCATTTTCAATGGAAGATTTATTTTATATAGAGAACTGATAGACAAACTATTAAAACTACTATAAGATGTCAGCCAATTATCTAATTCAAGATCAGCATACAAATATCTGTATTTTTCTATCACCACAATACATTAGAAATATAATCAAAGATTTAGGTACAGTTTGTAACTGCAGAAAAATAGCCTCAGAAATCGCCAATTTTATTACAGGACCAAAAAAAGAATGCTTGATTAAATGAAAAAGAAACATCACGTTTATGGATAGTCCTTCCTTCATTACAAAGCTGCCAATTCTCTTCAAATAAATCTATATATCTAAGTGTAATTTCAATTACAATTCAAGCAGAATTTTAGAATAAATTTGGCAATTGATTCTAAAAATTTATGGAAAAATAAACTCAGACATATCTGGGACAATTTGAGAAAGATTAAGATCCTACTGTGCTCTATGTTTTCTATTAGTTTCACTTAGTTTGATGTTGGCTTACCCACATGGGCCTAGATATTATTTCAATTTCTACCTTGCTCAGAATTCTATCAGCTGCCCAACTCTTTTCGTATCTACAGGATTAGATGCAGGTGAGGCAGCGTGCAGTCTATGCGTAGTTTACTATGTGATCCTCCCTTTTGTAACATTGCTTATAGTATTTGTTCATTCTCATACATCTGTATAGTTATCATTCTATTGGGTAGTTTGCCACTCTCAAACTTTTTTCTTCCTTATAAAGCAGGACATTTTAAAACATTCTCAATTATTTTTAGTGATTGGTAGAAAGACAAAGTGGATCCAGCTGACAAGTTCTTGGCTTCCACTGGCAACAAACCCCTGAACAAAAGGGCTATCTGAGAGCTGTGAGCACAGCACACAGTGTTCTATTCTTTGTAACTTGAGTCCTCTGTGTGCCCTTTGAAGTGTCAAAAAAAAAAAAAAAAAAATCCTTAACAAACACAGCTTCCCATTACAGGATCCCTACATACTCCTCTCCTCTCAGCTTTTCACT
>NW_012104743.1:555405-558259 GCF_000951045.1 Mandrillus leucophaeus | reverse complement strand
TCCTTAACAAACACAGCTTCCCATTACAGGATCCCTACATACTCCTCTCCTCTCAGCTTTTCACTTCCTGAATTTCACTTTGTGTCATATATATATATACACACACACACATACACACAACAACATACATATGATATTGATAGTTCCTGAATTTCATCTGTAAAATGAAATTTTATTATTTTATGTCACAGTTTTAAACTTCTGTAATCCTGTATCATAGCTGCATATGAAGAGCACGTGAAATTCATGAGTCTGAGATTTATATTTGATCTTCACACCATGGTTGTTAGGCATATATGTATAAAAATGATAAAATTGTGAATCAAAATTATTTTATTGTAACTATACATTTATATCTGATAATTCTTCCCATATTTTTTCTCCCATCCAAACTAATTTCAAAGAGTTTTTGCAATGCCTTTGTTTTAGGACCAGAACATAATATTAACACATAACCTATTTTACCACAGAATTAACCTATAAATACACTCAGCATGTATTGGATACTGTAGCAACTTCAATATAGGTTGAAATATTTGGTCCAGGTTTTTACAAAAGACTTTTATTTTGTAATAGTCTATCACCCAGGTTTCTTTGATTCAGATTGTTATCACATCTTGATGTTTTTTCTAGTTCTCTTAAAGCATACATCCCATTTAAAGACTTTCTCTGTGAAGACGGTCACAATTAGTTGAGCTGTAAATACAATTTTGTTTGGTTTTATTGTTTATACATTTTAGTGTTTAAATTTTGACAGAGTTTTTGAAATACTCTATGCATAACTACAAGATTTTTTAAAATCTAGAGAAACAAGCAGAACCTCTCTTTCAGTTATAATTCAGGGTCTCATGTATATATTTTTATTTAAAATGTAAAGCTATTAGATGGAGAAATTAGATCACCCATTATACTTTGAAACGTGATTCCAGACCATCCCAGAACTGAAAACACTCAGCCTCTTTAAATCCTTCATAGCAGTACAATTTAAATAATAATCTAAATTTTCTTATAAAGAAATAAATGTTAAACTTACAATTAAAAATTCAGGGAAGAAAACAAAAGCAATGCAGACTAATGCTTAAATTATTCTTTCTTCAGTTGTTAAATCTATACCTCTCCTATTGATAATGAAGTTTTTAAAAGGCATATAGCTTTTAATTGCTGATTACTATTAATTTAGGTTTCTTAGTAGTTTTGTGCTAATTTATTTGCATACCGGTCTGAAAGCTTTAGATGAATTAGATACTCAGTTTTGTAGTTATTTTCCTATTGCTAAGTGTTTTTAATTAGAGAAGCTGTGTTCTGTTCTCTTAAAAATAATAGCTGCTCTAATATTCACATCGAGTTCTCAAATATAATGTGAATAATTTATTGATTGGTAGATTTCTCACTTTATTTTATGGCTGCATGAAGATATGATATTATTCCTCTCTCGTTCTTTCTAATAATTATTATTTTCTTGGAGGAAAAGAGAAATTCTAGACTCAATGATTAGTTTATTTTAAAAGTAACTTGTTAATTAAAGAAAAATTAAATATGAAAATACGGCAAAGAACTAAAAGTTATCTGATTTTCTCTATCGACCATGTTAAATCTGTATGTCTTTATTTCTTTTAATGTATTGAAAGAGCCTCAAAGATCAGTAGTGTCATAATATTTGCCTATACTTTTAGGCATAAGAAAATGACAACTCTATGTCTATTTCACCATATTTTGTTCCTCCTTTTCTCTCTCATTCTTTGACCTACTTTCACAACTCAGTTTCAGCTAACCATTTTGTGATTTTGAAGTGTTTATATGTTTTCTTGTATTTTCATTTTGATGCATATTTTTAAGCCGGAGTAAATTATAATAATATGAAAGGGTAACCTAATCAGTGAGACCCATATTGAAGAAATTTAATTCAGAAGTAGTTTTCATTAATAAAAATGTTAGTGTATATAAAATGTGATTAAATTTTGGCCCTATGAATTATATACAAATCTTAAATACAATTTTTGCTATAAAAATATATCATGAATTGGAAGAAAAAATTCTTTCTTCAGTAAAGAAAGCAGATTAGTGAAGTTCAAATAAATGAACGTTTGTTTTCTAAAGATTAGGTTTTAAATTCACAGTGTGAATAGAATTTTATGTGATAATTGTCCTTTTCTATCTATGCACTTGATATTATAAATTTTAAATATCTTGACAAGATACTGATAATTAATCCTTGATGACATAATTCTTTTCTAATCTAGACAAAATAACAAAGGGGTTCAGAGGCTTCCTATATTTCTTGGGAAAAAATTTGTGTTAAGGTGATTGAAAGTGTAGCTTTCAAAATTTCTGGTCCTTATGGCATTTATAATGAATGAAATATTACCAGAAGTTATATTGAGAATGTAGTATTTTAATCCACCGTACCTTACTGCAGTAACCTTAAAAATGAGTCTTCCCAAACAGTAACTGAAAAAAAGGCACTTATTTAATTGGTATATATCTACATAATATTTAATACTCAGAAAATTTGCAGCATGCATATATGTTAAAATTTTTTGGTGATAAAAATGTCTGTGAAAGTAACCAAAGTGAACATTTTATTTCATTTGCTTCTTTTCATGATAACTATGCACGTAAGAATACAGGGTGAGCATTCATAATCCAAAAATCCAAAATCCAAATGCTTTAAAATTGGAAACTTTTTGAGTGCTGATGTGAGGCCACAAGTGAAAAAGTGCACAACTAACCTCATATGATGAGTCACAGTCAAAACACAACGAAAACTTTGTTTCATGTGCAAAATTATTTAAAATATTGTATAAATTACTTTCAGGTTATGTGTATGAGATATATATGAAACTAATAAATTTCA
>NW_012104743.1:543120-554286 GCF_000951045.1 Mandrillus leucophaeus | reverse complement strand
TTCATTTTTCACTGAAATTAAGGCAATATAACACATGGGATAAAATTTCTGCAAAAATACCAAAGAGAAAACTGTATGTAAATTTTATTTAGAAATTTAGATGGCATTATTTAAATGCTGTAGTTAATTTAATCATTAGATTTAATATTTTAAAACCAAAATTTAAATTTAAATATAAATTTAAAATACCATTTCTGCAATGATAAGGTATGTATTCTGGAATTAGAAAGAAAATAAAAATAAAGTTATTCTGATAGTGATTTAAGTAAGTAGCACATCTAACAGACGGATTCTGATTGGATGATAATGTAATAACTCTTAACTAAATAAATACAGATGGAGAATCCCAATCCAAAAATGAAACATTAATCAAATTCATCAAAAAAATCAAGTAAATATCCACAATTGTTACCCGCCAACTAAAAAGGAAAAAGAAAGAGAGAAGTAATTAATAAATGTATTGGAAAAAAAGTAAGCAAGGAGATTGACAGCTCTGACATAAAAAATATAAAGAGAGAAAGAACCCGCCCTAATTTCATGGAGCTCAATTTTCAAACAAGATTTAGATCATTGGTCTCCAAGTTCATTTACTCTTGGAAAAGGAAAGCTTTCTGTTTTAAGAGTAAAGGGCTTGTTTTAAAGACAGATTCTTCTTACACTACAATATTATTTAAGTATAAACGAATCAGAACTATATATGGATTGAGTTTCCTTCCAACAGCACATGGCTTGTATGTTATAGGAAAATCCCTCCAGGCTACATGTTTTATCAAACCTAGAGCATACTGAAATAGTTTTAAGATGTTAAAAATATGCAAACTGTGGCCAAAAGTGCCCATTCCTGAATCAAATAAACCACCATGATCATAAAATTCTATATATACTGTTTAGAATAGAATAGCGTGGGAAACACCAACATTTACTAGAAGGTGTAATATATTTCTGAAAAAAAATTCTGAGGCTATCTACTCTGTCTTCCAAAAATACATCATATCTATAACATTAAAGAAAAACATTTAATCAAAGCATCAATCAATAATGTGTACCCGGGCACACAAAGAGGTATCACTTTACAATATGTTATTCCAATACAAAAGATAGCCATAACTTAGCTCTGTTTCATTAAGATGCATTTTTCCTTCATTAACACCCATATCCCATTCCTCCTATTGTAGACTCACACTACCACTTCCTTCTTAACACACACACACACACACACACACACACACTGTGCATTTTTAGCTTCTTTAGAATATAATTCATTTTAATGATTTTGGTGTTGTGGTAAGGTTGTAATGCATCAGCTTAATTAGGTTGACCTACGTATTTTAGAATTTGCTTCCCTCTGTGTTTTGTTAGGGGGTCCACATGTGAGGTTCTTGTGGGAGATTTTGAAGGTGGAGATAAAACCACAATCATTGTGTTGCTCACCTATGTTGTTCCTAATCTTCAGCTTAACTCATGGGTGTGAGGCTGTAGCCATGCCTGAAACTTCCCCACGAATATAATTTGGATATTTGGCCCTGCCCAAATCTCATGTTGAAATAGAATCCCCAGTGTTGGAAGTGGTGACTGGAGGGAGGTGTTTGGGTCATGGAGGCAGATTCCTCATGGCCTGAGAGATCCTATCCTGTCCCCAAGACAGTAAGTAAGTTCACACTATATCTGACTGTTAAAAAGTGTGGCATCATGCCCCATCCTTGCCCCCGCTCCTGCCAGATGAGATACCTGATCCCCCTTTGCCTGCTGCGTGATTGTAGGCTTCCTGAGACCTCCCCAGAAACAGATGCAGGTGCCATGCTTCCTGTACAGCCTACAGAACCATGAGTCAGTTAAACCTCTTATAAGTTACCCAGTCTCAGGTATTTCTTTATCACAATGCAAGAATGACCTACTACACCCACCTTCCTCATACTGTCTTTCAGCATTTCCAGCTCCTGGGACAGGAGCCTGTGTTTAGATCCATGATAAAGGACCCTGAGTTTTAGAGGATACCTACACCATCCATGAACTGACGAGGATTTCAGTCCAAATTAATGGGTTTGTTCTTGTTCTCCATCAGTGTGATTTGAGTTTCCAGGTTATTCTTGCCCTCCTGCACTTTATATCCACCTTTCCTTCCCAATTGCCTTTCCTTAGGACTTATGAACATGACAGCTTCACAGAGGTTGCCTGACCAGCTCTCACTGTTGCATTAGGTCAATCTCTGTAACAAAATGGTTAATACAAACATACACACAAACAGACACACACATATATGCATATGCACTTCTGCATCTGTAACTGAATCTTTACTAGTATAAATACTTGGAACTTAAGGCACACTGGCAGCAGATGGATAATATATTTGGAAATCCGAAAGATCTTCGAAAGACCCTATCATTTACATAGCTATATACACTGCTGATTTTCAAGTTCTGGCTTTGAAAATACCTATGCAACAAGTATTAGATGTGGATGTTGATGATATGTTCTTGAATTTCTGGTCAGTGATTTTTGGTTGCAAGTGACAGAAACCTAGCTTACACTAGCTTAGGTTAAAATATAATCTACTGAGCTATGTAAGCAAATAATAGGAATGGTAGAAAAACTAGAAACAGGAATTGAAATACTATCTGAACTTTCACTGATTTCTAAATTGTTTATCTCTGTATTTCAACTTCTTTGTCTTTCAAACCAATCTTTTGACAAAAGGCTCAAAAAATATACTAGTACCTCCAGACTCTATTCACCTAACTGTAACTCCAGAAAAGACAAGAGCTCATTTCTTCAGCTCCTGTTCAAGAATATCCTAGCCGAGACCTCTAATCAGCTTCTATGACTAAGACTCAGGTGGAAAAGAGGAAAGGAGCTAAGTACGAGTTGGCAGGTCCCAGCAGAACTACATGATTCAAGAAAGAGGTGTATTTCCTCAAATAAGCAAAGGTATGGCTATCAGGAAAAAGAGGGAAGGGGCACAGAATTAACAAATAAAACTACAGATAGGTATAATACTGGGATAGTCCTGATCATGATATGTAAATATTCCTCCAGTGTTTGCTTATGTTCTCACATACAGGAATGCAGCATTAAAAATGCCTTATCTGCAGTGATAGAATTATACATGATAATGCAGACATATAAAGGGTTGATGGCTAATGAATTAACATCAGTTTGGTGGGAGGTCTGTGCTAATGGCTATTGAGCTCTCTCTAGAGACCCATCTGGTTCAATATATTTAATAATCACTTGAATCAGGCCAAAGTTTTGTGTTTATTAAATTTGTGGTCAATATGAATCTGAGAGGGAGAGAAAATATACTTGACGACAAAAGCTAGATTTAAAAACACATCAAAAGTCTAAATAATTGACCACAGGTAACCAGTTAGAAACTAGAAGTGATATGGTATATAAGAGGATGTTAATTTGTATCAGAACTAATCAACCAATAAAAAGAACACAATTATAAAATAAAGAAGTTCTTGCTTAATGTCAGTAGTATAAGAAATATATAGAAAGCTTATTATTACATGTTTTTCTCTCCCTCTTTCTGTCTATAATCAACTTTCTCTCTGTATTCAAAGGGTATGGTTTTTGGTTGAGTTTAAGATTAAAAATGAGCCATAAACAAATCTGAGTTGCAGCAATAGAAAGAGAGTATCAAAACGGGAAGGAAGGTTCTTCACAACCCTGTGGTTTTATAACTCTCATAGCTTTTAAATTAATAAATAATTTTTATAATTTCATTTCCATGTATATTTGAAGAAATTGATAGAATGTAATAATGAGTCAATTGTTAAATCATTTCCAAAATTGTAATTTATATTGGTTTTCTATGATTTTAATATACTGTATATAATATATATGATATGTGTAAGAATATATAAATTATTCACATACACACATTTACAGAGTTGGATATCAGACTTAATTCTAGTCCTATGCCAGATCCACCAGTCCAATGATCAGGGTGATTATAATTTGATAACTAAGCTTAAGCCATAAAGTTCATCTGTGACTTTCTTAAATGACTCTTTTAGAATCAATGGTTGTGGCCCAACGTGGAAAGCAAATAAATATATATAAGTGAGAATACGGTACTCCAAGTATGTTGGGAAATGGAACTAAAATCATTTAAATTCTGTGACATAAAGTTGAGGAACAATCCCTAGAAGGAGACATCATTTGTGTTTCTGACATAAGCTCTAGTTTATGGTGACTTTTACACCCTGAAACATTAACTCATTACCATCCGCTCGCAACTTTCAATGCTCACCTCTGACATTGTTCAGTGAGGCAATGGGAACATGCACAAACTGCCCAGATTCTGTGAAACTATGATAGAATTAAATCTTGTCTGCAATAATCTATTCCAGGCTAAAATCTCATCAGGAAAAGGCATCAATTCAGTGTAGATCTTTGGCAGAGTTTAAAGAAAAATCTGGGCGAACAAAAGGTCAAAGAGATAGCAGCACATGTTAAGTAATGGAGCTTGAAAATGAACATGAAATTAAATATTACAGTGAAACGTGGGCAACATACTTGAGGAATGATAATAAATAGCATAAATTGAGAAAGCAAAATGGAGACAGCGTAATAAGCTTCAAGCACTAACTGAAGTAATGGGCGATCAACAATGCCGGTAGTATTGGGCATTGTTGTTAATTGATAGAGTTGACAAGAACGATAACATTAGATTGTAGAATGATATAATCTGCTTTGAAGTTCTCTGTTATGTTCCTTGTTAAATCTGAATGTGATTTACTCATTGCTCATTGATCCATTTCTGTATAAGCATTTCATATGTATCTACTGGGTACATGGAATTATTCCAGAAACAATATGAAATGAAAGAAATACAAGATATGGTTCACATAACCTACAGTATACTACAATTTGGCATATGCATGAGATAAATAGTAGTGTAAGATAGTATTTGTGTAAATGCCAAAAGGAGAAAACAGACAATGGATGCTCTAGGAGTTCAAAGGAAGGGCATCACTGTGAGCTTGAGCAGTAGAGGAAGGTATCTGGGATAATTAAGATGTGAGCTTGTTCTTAAAGAATGAATAGGATTTGAATTTGTGGTGAAATGGGGGTCAAATCTTCCACAAGAAGGCCTCTAAAAGGGAATAGGTAGTATCTGTTTGCTGAAGGAGAGATCCTGCCTGACTCCTTTCTTCCTCAAATCCCTACATCTAGTCAGCCATGAAGTCTCGTTGAGTCTATATTATAAACACATCATGTTCACTTGTCTCCACTCAATCCAAACCACCATCTTCTCTTGTGTAGGTCATTGAACCAGCCCCCTAATGTTTCATTCTTCCCGTCTTCTCGCCACCATTGTCACTATAGCTATATTGATCATCCAATAACGAGTACCTGGAAAGAGCATTTTCACTTAAAACTCTGATGGTTTTCTTAATGGTATACAACACTTTGTATCATCTGACCCTTGTCCAGGTCCCAGCTTCTCCTCTCACATATGTCTCCTACAGCCATAAATGTGCTTCAGTTGCCCAATTTCCATTCTAATTTTTCTTTTTCTTTTTTTTTTTTCTTTTGAGCAGAGTCTTGCTCTGTCGCCCAGGCTGGAGTGCAGTGGCGCCATCTCAGCTCACTGCAACCTCTGCCTCCCGGGTTCAAGTGATTCTCCTGCCTCAGCCTCCCAAGTAGCTGGGACTACAGGTGCACACCACCACACCTGGCTAATTTTTTTGTATTTTTAATAGAGGCAATTTTCACCATGTTGGCCAGGGTGGTCTCAAACTCCTGACCTCAAGTGATCTGCCCACATCGGCCTCCCAAGTGCTGGGATTACAGGCATGAGACACCACGCCCAGTCCTGTTCTCATTTCTCTACCAGGCATTTCAGACAGGATCTTCCTCTGCCCCTACCAACTCCACTCCTCCCAAATTGAAATACCTACTCACCCTTCCAGTTTCAGCTTAAACATTACTTTCAAGGGAAGACTACCCTTAAATATAAGCTGTATTATATTTAAGGTCACTCAGCTAAATAAACTCACAGTTTATCACACTCATCACAATATTTTCTTATTAATTAATGGTCTGTCTTCCCTAAAAGATCATAAGATACATGAAGGCCAACTTTGTATTTGTCACCACTGTCACCAATATCTTGCATAATATTTATCATATAGTAGGTTCTTAATAAGAATTTATACAACAAATGAATAAGCAATAATAATCTGGCAACAGGGGTTTAATATCATAAAATTTATAAAAGTCACTAATATCATAAAACATTAATAATGTCCTATCATTAACTCAGTATTAATTGATATTGATCCGCTGGTCAAATGGGATATAGGGTTGAAGGTATGGAATAAAAATATTACAATAAAGGTGCAATCTGTGGTGGGAATCAGCAAATTAATGCCCACAGAACAAATATGGCCCAGCCACTGTCTGCTTTTGTAAACCAAGTTTTATTGAAACACTGTCTATAGTTATTTTCTCGCTACTATGGGAGAGGTGAGCAGTGCATAGAGGTAAGTGTTTCTATAGAGTTGGGTAGTTGTTGTGGAGATTGTCTGGGATGCAAGCCCAAACTCTTTACTATCCGGCTCTTTTCTGAAAGAAATTGCTGACCCCTGATCTATAATAATGAACCAACTGCATAAATGATGGTAATAAGCTTAGATATAAATACATGAATCACTTTTACATATCTTAGACATATGTATCTAGGTCTACATGTATCCATATATTAAGCTAACTTACTTATCCAAATGTTGTGGTAATCTATAAACATCTAAGAAATTATAGGAGACAGAACGAAAGCAAGACAGGTAAAATACTGGTGACTTTTTACCAAAAGAGGTGAAAATAAGACTCACCAGATATCATAATTGGTATGTGCATTAAACAAAAGCAAATTCCATTTTTCTCCATTTAAGAAATTCATAGTTTTAAGGCCAGGCACGGTGGCTCATGCCTGTAATCCCAGAACTTTGGGAGTCTGAGGCAGGTGGATCACGAGGTCAGGAGTTCAAGACCAGCCTGGCCAATATGGTGAAACCCTGTCTCTACTGAAAATACAAAAATTAGCCAGACATGGTGGCACATACTTGTAATCTCAGCTACTTGGGAAGTTGAGGCAGGAGAATCGCTTGAATCCGGAAGGCGGAGGTTGCAGTGAGCCGAGATCATGCCACTGCACTCCAGCTTGGGCAACAAGAGCGAAACTCTATCTCAAAAAAAAAAAAAAAAAAAAAGAGAGAAATTCACAGTTGCAAAAACAATAATAGCCTGTGAGCTGAGCCACCTCTAACTATAATGGTGTGGGCAATTTTTGTCTGTTTCACAGTTTATGGCAGCAAAGACTTTCAGGGGAGCAGCAAATCAACGAAATGTATCTCATCATCTGAGTTTTGCATGATGAATGACCATATACCCAATAAAGCTAGTATTTGACCATGATGAAACTCCAGCTGTCATTACAAATCCACCATGAGAGAAAATTAAGTCTGGCACTTAGCCTTTGAAAAACACCAGCTGTGCCAAATGGCCTAGATAAGGAAAAATGGGAAGTAGAAACTGTAGTGCTTCTTGAACATATTCATTATGTTCTTGGAGCAATTCATTTGGATATAGCTGTTATGCACATGTTCAGGTGAGGTGCAGGGATACATTCAATCACATAGTAGCAGCAGTAGTGATCAGCACACTTTGATTGCAACTGGCAGATATGCAAGTTGAACTAGGGTGTGCCTAAAAGGGGTTTTGTTGACAAACATAACATTTCATGGATACAGGTGTGGGTTCTGCCTCAGAGAGGATAAACCTAGGAGCTAAGGGCCCTTGCTCTCTCTCTTTCTCTCTCCATTATTTTATCCTTTGGACTTCATTTTATAAAGTACTTTCCCCAAAAGGAAATTTCAAGTCTTGATAATGTGGATTATAAAATAACAGTGTGTTCTCCTCTAGCCAGTTCTAGCTTGGAAAATTCTGCAGTCTTGATTGGTCTATTCCCTGGACCAGTACAAGTGTCTCTGATAGACTGGAGCCAAGGGTGAAAAAATGGGTATTTGATACACTACTTTATGAGGAGAGAAGTAGAAGTGTTTACCATGCTCACACAAAAATCAAAAGCTACTTCAGCTATCAACGCTTTCTTTACTTGTGATTACCTATGACTAAATTATTTGATAATTTACTACTCTTATGGGCTGAATTATGTTCCCTTTTACCTACCAAAAATGCAAGCAAACACTAGAAGCTGGAAGATACAAATAACAAGATTCACGTGTTGAAGTCCTAACTTGCAGTACATCAAAATGTGGCTGTATTCGGAGACAGAGGTTTAAAAGAAGCACTATGGTTAATTGAGGTCATTGTGGTGGGCCCTAATTCGATACCACCAGTGTCCTTATGAGAAGGGATTAAGACACAGGCATTCACAGAGAAAAGAAGATTTGAAACAAAGGGGAGGAGACAACCATCTACATGCCAAAGAGAGAACCCAACTCTGCCAACACCTTGATCTTAGACTTTCAGCCTCCGGAGTGGCAAGCAAATAAATTTCCATTGTTTAATCCACCCAGTCTGTGATATTTTATCATGTATGGCAGGCTTATCAAACTGATATATCATTTAATGGGATATAAAATTAATATGTCTGTAATGATAGCAGATCCCCTGGGACTTTTCCTGTTGTCTGAGAATTTGTCTAAAGACTCAGGTGAAACTAAATGTGCCACATTTTCTGCCTATAGATCTTCCGATGATTGGGGCCAGCACCTCCCTGCATGACCTCCTGAGACATGCCAGTTCAGAAATCTTGGCCAAAAGTTAACCCTCCCCTAGTTAGTTTCACCTACAAGTTAATGTAAGAATGAGACTATAAAAAAGTATGTCAACTTTCATGGGCAAGTAGTTGTCAGCAAAAGTGGCTTTCCCACTCTGCACCTGATGTGAATGCTCTCCTTCCTGGATATCAAGGATGTGAAACCTTCAAATGAATTACTTCTGAAGATAGGAGATGTTATGAGAAGAGAACACCAGAGTTCAACTCTCTAGCAATCTTCTCAGCCAGCAAAAACAAGCTAACTTGCCAGAAATTTGTAAATGTTTTTTGATTGTTAGGTATTTTCTCTAATACTATCTAATTCCTTATAAAATGTAAATTCAGTTTCTACTTTGGCACACTTCAAATTTGAGCTTCTTAGGCCAATGATCTCTATGTGGACCAGCAGTTTAAGTACAGCTACTGCTTTTGACCATCATTACACTCTTTATTGCCAGGCAGATTAATTTATAGAAAATTACTTGCAGTTTTTATTGGTGTTTCCTTAGCCTTTGACCCAGAAAACAGAGACAGGTCTTAAGATAAGCTCTATGAGCCCAGAATAGTTACCTACTGCTTATTATCAAAATGAAAACTAGAGCTGCCAGAACAGCTTTTCGTTTCATGGTGGTAAAATGTGAATGTACTACGAACTCCCCTAATTTTCCTTGTATATTGAAGAGTATCAGAGAGTTGCGTACATAGACATTTTATCACCCAATCATCTGCCTAAATAAGGCATGTGTGCTAGGCTGAATAACTACCCCACAAGGATGGCCATATCCTCATTCCTGGAATATGTTATTTTATGCAGCAAAAGGGACTTACAAAGCTTGAGATGGGGAAATATCCTGGATCATCCTGGCGGGCCCAGTGTAACTACCATGGTCGTTACAAAACAGAGACAGAGGGTTAGAATCAAAGAGAGAAAGAGTTCTCTAACAACAGAACCAGAGGTCAGGGTGATGGGCCAGTAAGCAAGAAATGCAATCAGACTCTAGAAGCTGGAAATTTTAAGAAATGGATTCTCCCCTAAAGCCTCCAAAAGGATCACAGCTCTGCCAACACCTTGACTTTAGCACCCTAAGACTCATTTCAGACTTTCTATCTCTAGAATTGTTAGATAATAAGTATGTGTTATTTAAAGCCACTACATTTGAATTAATTTGTTATAGTAGCCATGTTGCTCTATCAACAAGAAACTAATATAACATGCTAAAATAAAATATATAACATTTTCTATTTTTCTTATTGAACTAATATTGTTGAGTATGTTGTTCATTCCATTACACTATGTCTTCTTTTTAGAGCTGCACAACAGAAACCCTCTTTGAATGTCAGTACACAAACAACTGTATCTCCTGAATTCCCAGAATCTGTGGATTACTTTCCTGATTATTCTCTTACATGGGGTTTTCCCTACTAGGATACTCCAATCCAATCCATTCCTAGGAACACTAACTTTATCCCTGATTCAACTTTGCTTCCTGTTTTTGTTTACTCCTTACCCTTTTTTCATTTATTTATCTTTATCTTCTTCTTTTAGGCTTTTTTATGTCATCTCAAATAATTTTTTAAGGATGAATATAAATGAATAAATCATGAAGCAAATTCTTATAAATCTTTTATTAAGAAAGATCTTTCTGCTTAATTGAAGTCTTTCCCATTGAAATTTAATTTCACTGAAGCCTGAGCAACATAGCGAGGCCTTGTCTCTACAAACAATTTTGTAAAATTGTAGGGAAGAAGAGTTTTGTTTTTGTTTTTGTTTTTGTTTTTCTCACCCATTCATTGTTCGATTCATGACTGAGACCCTGGTAGTAAAAATTTAGATTAACAAGAGAAAAGCACACAAATCTATGTAGTATAAGTTTTACTTGACATAGAAGCCTTCTGATTTAAATAATGAGTATGGTGTAATGCACCTATAGTTTCAGCTGCTCAGGAGGCTGAGCCGGAGAATCACTTGAGGCTAGGAGTTCTAGGCTGCAGTGAGCTATGACTGTGTCACTGAACTCCAGCCTTGGTGTCAGAGTGACACTCCGTCCCTAAAAAATCAACAAAAAGAAAATATAAAGATAAATGGAGGAAATTAGGAAGGACGCCATTTTGAAAAAAGGAGAGTCTAGAGGTTTATTTTACTTTATTTTAAACTTAGACTAACAAATAACATGCCCATTTTAATGGAGTTCAGGATGTGTTTTCCCAAAATATGGCACCTTGGCATTTGAAAAACAACAGAAGCAGGATGGATGTCTCTTTGGCCTTCTCCTGCCATTCTCCCCTGAAGCAGATCATAAAATAAATCTCTGATCTTCCTCTAAAGTAGGTCATCATTCCCATTCCAGAGGGGCCCTCTCTCTACCCAGAGAAAA
>NW_012104743.1:539951-542565 GCF_000951045.1 Mandrillus leucophaeus | reverse complement strand
TGGAGTGCAGTGGCATGATCTCGGCTCACTGCAACTTCCACCTCCCAGGTTCAAGTGATTCTCCTGCCTCAGCCTCCCGAGTAGCTGGGACAATAGGTGTGCGCGCCACCACTCCTGGCTAATTTTTTATATTTTTCGTAGAGACAGATTTCTGCCATGTTGGCCAGGCTGGCCTCAAACTCCTGACCTCAAGTGATCTGAAATAATTTTTTAAAATAAAGATTCATGGTGTAAAATCCATGTACACAGCCTCCATTCTGGAAGCAAACTCACTGATAATATGATTTCTCTAATAATGTAAATAACAATTCTATTTCTTTTCTACATAGATACATTTATAATTTATAGTTTCCTTTGTGCATGATGATGACAGACTGATATTGGTCATGTCTCCTGAACAGGGATTTAACTAAGATCAAAAATTGTGTTTGAAAAAAAATTATTTGATTTTTGGCAACAGTTGTTCATTCTTTGGATAAACCTTCTTCTGTAACATTGGCCTCCCATGTTTGAAGGGCTCTTGTATAAACATGAAGAACTGATTTTCTCTGCTCTTCATCCAGTGACCCATGACATTGAAACAACCTATCTTTGTCTTCATTGTGACAGAAATGTTCTCATTCAATAGTTGTCACAGAGCACCGTTCATTCAAGGAGTTCCGCTTAGCTGTTACTCTGCAAATACATCTCCTATAGTCGATGCTGATATTGGGGAATTAACCTTTCACACCTCTTTTCCATTTGATCCTACCTGTTGACATCTGTATGCCAAAAAAAGAATTTGTCAGTGTCATGAGAAAGCATAGATATGAAGTTCCAAAGTGCTTGTCTGCCAAGTAGACAGGTTTAGCTGAGGAAGGTGACTGGGAAATGTGTGAAAATCACACCAGACATTGAGATGTATGTTTAGAAACAGGAAAAAAAAAAAAAAAAAAAAAAAAAAACCTGATTAGCAAGAAAGCTAGGAGCAAAATCTCTGGGAAGTGAGCAGATAATAGCTGGCGACAAAGTGGGCCATAAAGTGGTCAATAAAGAAGAACAATTTGCAGAGATGCATGTAGCATTCAGCATGAAAACTTAGTAGTCGGTCAAAGAGACAACAGCCTTGACTGGTCAATGCAGAGTTTGATTTGACTTTTTAGGACTTGTTGCTGAATGAGAATTCCCTTGATCATGTGGGAAAGTAGGGAAGGCCAATGCCCAAATCACTCGTGGAAACTTAAAGAGAAAATGAGGGTGCCAGCAAAACAGTGAATTATAACACTGCAAGGCCAGGTTACAAAATGTTTGCTCTAGGTAAAAAATATATGTGCTTTCTTATAGAAGGAATAGGTGGTAATGCTTCTAAATCTACGTGTGTATGATGACAGATGTTTACGCTTCTAAATTTGCCTATGTATGATGTCAGGTGTTTATATTCATCAGTATATTGCTCTTTTATTTCTCAGCCCTCTGTGATAATATTTTATTTATTTGGTTTTGTTTCATATCTGTTCTCTTCAACAGGCTGTTTTCTTTCCCAGGGTGGCAGAAATCAGATTTATTCTGTCCACTATTCAGTATCCAGGCAGCAAGGACAATGCCTGTCACACAATAGGCATTAAACATACACTTATTAAATAAATTAGTACATGAATGACAAAACTCAATTTTCATGGATGCTTATTGGTGAATGACTAACTTGTAAAACTATGACCACCCCAAACTATATTTCGTTTCTATGTTGGCAAAACATCAGTCTATTTGAAACATTCAAATGAGCAATCATGTGTTTGGCTAAATATTTAACATTCTCCAGGAATTAGAGAAATAGGACTTAGAGATGCTTTCAATCTTTTCTGTCTCTGGATGAGTGAGAAAAACCATAAATAGAACTAGAGCCCTATTTTCATGTTGGGGCTTTTGTTTTATAATTCCTAGAATGCATGGAAACAGTAAAAATAGTAAATATTTTTAAAATTAAGAATTTGGATTAATTTTAGGGTTAAACAATAGGTTCAGTCTTTTCTCTATTTGGTTGTCAAGTCTCTGTACTCATACATTGAGGATGTTTGAAGCTATTTGTCACCCCATCTGTTTACATTTAGATTTGAAAACTAGATAGCCCTTGGGTAATACAATGATTCAATTTGGACAGTGCCATATTTTAAGGAAGCCGTTTTAAGAAACTTTTTTTTTTCTCCGCGAGGCTGGAAAAACCTCAGTATGTCTAATCTCTAACTTATTTTTCTGAAAGATAATCTAAACAAACTCTTTTTTATGGCGTATTAGCAAGAAGCGCGTTCCTTGTTCACCAAGGATACTTGGTAACATCTCAGGAAAAACAGGTGCCTATATATAAGGGTCTGAGTTTCCAAAGTCCTGCAGAATACATACAATTCCTCTTTCAGAAAGAAAATAACCATACGTGTAGTTTCTCTTTCAGAAGGAAAATTTTGTGAAAGAATAGACATCTTGAAACCCAGGAGTAATCAATATCGATGGCATGAATAAACATAATTATAGCCCCATGAAGAGAAGTTAAGGAAAATAGGGAAAAAAGGAGAATCCTGTAACCATGAAACACTCTAGTTTTTTTTTGTTATTGTTGCTTTGTTTTGGGTTTTTTTTTTTT
>NW_012104743.1:527930-538426 GCF_000951045.1 Mandrillus leucophaeus | reverse complement strand
AGCAAAATCTCTGGGAAGTGAGCAGATAATAGCTGGCGACAAAGTGGGCCATAAAGTGGTCAATAAAGAAGAACAATTTGCAGAGATGCATGTAGCATTCAGCATGAAAACTTAGTAGTCGGTCAAAGAGACAACAGCCTTGACTGGTCAATGCAGAGTTTGATTTGACTTTTTAGGACTTGTTGCTGAATGAGAATTCCCTTGATCATGTGGGAAAGTAGGGAAGGCCAATGCCCAAATCACTCGTGGAAACTTAAAGAGAAAATGAGGGTGCCAGCAAAACAGTGAATTATAACACTGCAAGGCCAGGTTACAAAATGTTTGCTCTAGGTAAAAAATATATGTGCTTTCTTATAGAAGGAATAGGTGGTAATGCTTCTAAATCTACGTGTGTATGATGACAGATGTTTACGCTTCTAAATTTGCCTATGTATGATGTCAGGTGTTTATATTCATCAGTATATTGCTCTTTTATTTCTCAGCCCTCTGTGATAATATTTTATTTATTTGGTTTTGTTTCATATCTGTTCTCTTCAACAGGCTGTTTTCTTTCCCAGGGTGGCAGAAATCAGATTTATTCTGTCCACTATTCAGTATCCAGGCAGCAAGGACAATGCCTGTCACACAATAGGCATTAAACATACACTTATTAAATAAATTAGTACATGAATGACAAAACTCAATTTTCATGGATGCTTATTGGTGAATGACTAACTTGTAAAACTATGACCACCCCAAACTATATTTCGTTTCTATGTTGGCAAAACATCAGTCTATTTGAAACATTCAAATGAGCAATCATGTGTTTGGCTAAATATTTAACATTCTCCAGGAATTAGAGAAATAGGACTTAGAGATGCTTTCAATCTTTTCTGTCTCTGGATGAGTGAGAAAAACCATAAATAGAACTAGAGCCCTATTTTCATGTTGGGGCTTTTGTTTTATAATTCCTAGAATGCATGGAAACAGTAAAAATAGTAAATATTTTTAAAATTAAGAATTTGGATTAATTTTAGGGTTAAACAATAGGTTCAGTCTTTTCTCTATTTGGTTGTCAAGTCTCTGTACTCATACATTGAGGATGTTTGAAGCTATTTGTCACCCCATCTGTTTACATTTAGATTTGAAAACTAGATAGCACTTGGGTAATACAATGATTCAATTTGGACAGTGCCATATTTTAAGGAAGCCGTTTTAAGAAACTTTTTTTTTTTCTCCGCGAGGCTGGAAAAACCTCAGTATGTCTAATCTCTAACTTATTTTTCTGAAAGATAATCTAAACAAACTCTTTTTTATGGCGTATTAGCAAGAAGCGCGTTCCTTGTTCACCAAGGATACTTGGTAACATCTCAGGAAAAACAGGTGCCTATATATAAGGGTCTGAGTTTCCAAAGTCCTGCAGAATACATACAATTCCTCTTTCAGAAAGAAAATAACCATACGTGTAGTTTCTCTTTCAGAAGGAAAATTTTGTGAAAGAATAGACATCTTGAAACCCAGGAGTAATCAATATCGATGGCATGAATAAACATAATTATAGCCCCATGAAGAGAAGTTAAGGAAAATAGGGAAAAAAGGAGAATCCTGTAACCATGAAACACTCTAGTTTTTTTTTGTTATTGTTGCTTTGTTTTGGGTTTTTTTTTTTTTCTTTTTTTGGCAATCTAATGCTGATAATCTTCACTATCATTTATTTTCAAGACCGTGAAGCTAAACTTCAACTCATTAAAGGCTGCATGCATATCTTATTTTCAGAAATCTTCAATTGATTACAATCAATACATCTTGAAAAGAGCCTTTGGCCAAAGCCAAGATTCCTCTGCACAGATTATTACCTTCTGTGATGGAAACAAAGGGAAAGAAGTCTGCAGAAAAATGTGTCTTCCCTGGAGAAGCAGGCCCTGGAGGGCAATAACCAAGTCAGGAGTCAGAGCTGTAATTTTGCAGGCACATGTCTTATTAGATAAATGTGCCTGCTTTTTGTGAATTCTGGAAACTGATCTGCACTTCATTTATTCTTGGTTTTTCCTTTCTCTCCTAAGAACTTGCCAAGGGCATAGGCGCCTACCTCTTGCATCAGCATGACCTGGATGTGAAACATGGAATCAAAGGAGATTATGTCAGAGCTTTAAGATTTAATGATTGCCTTGTTGGATTTTGGACTTGCATGGGGCCTGTAGCCCCTTTGTTTTGGCCAATTTCTCCCATTTGGAATGGGTGTATTTAACCTATGCCTGTACCTCAATTGTATCTAGGAAGTAACTAACTTGTTTTTGATTTTACAGGCTCATAGGTGGAAGGAACTCGCCTTGTCTCAGATGAGACTATGAACTTGGACTTTTGGGTTAATGCTGAAATGAGTTAAGACTTTGAGGAACTGTTGGGAAGGCAAAATGTGAGAAAGACAAAATTTGGGAGTGGTCAGGGTGGAATAATATACTCTGTGTCCCCACCCTAATCTCATCTTGACTTGTAATCTGAAATGTAATCCCTGCACGTTGGGGGAGGAACCTCAGGGGAAGTGATTAGATCATGGGGGCAGTTCCCCCATGCTGTTCTCATGATGGTAAGTGAGTTTTCACAAGATCTAATGGTTTTATAAAGGACTTTTACCCCCTTACTCCTCTCTTCTGCTGCTATGTGAAGAAAGACATGTTTACTTCCCCTTTTGCCATGATTGTAAGTTTCCTGAGGCCTCCCCAGCCATGAAGAACTGTGAGTCAAAACTGGTTACAAATTACCCAGTCTCGGGTATCTCTTCAAAGCAAAGTGAGAACAGACTAATACAGAACTCATATGTATAAACAGTTAAAAAATTAAATATATAAATGAAGAAGCAGCAATGTGGAAAAAACTGTGCCAAAAATTGGTGTAGTGGTGTTAAATCTATTTGTAAATACTCTGGAAATACATAAATATGAGATTACCCTCAGCCAAATAAGTGTTAATATTGTTTTGTTCTATTGCCTGGGATACATAGGAACTTTAAACCAAAGGCAAAGATATATTTTCCTACCTTCTCATCTTCAACTCCCATTAGCTTCTGTTTGGAAGAAAGATGTCTTAAAACTACTTAGCAGCAGGGTATAAAGGAAGAGGTATGTATGTAAATGCGTTTTTTGTTTGTTTGTTTTGTTTTTAAAATATGTTTTATTTTTTAGAGCAGGTTTAGGTTCACACCAAAATTGAGCACAATGTTACAGAAATTTCTCATATACTCCCTGGCTTCACACATGCGTAGTCTCTCTCACTACCAAAATTCCACACCAGACTTGTACTTTTCTTACAATCAATAAACCTACATTGACACATCATTATCACCCAAAGTCTATAGTTTACAGTAAGGTTCTCTTGGTGTTGTGGATTCTGTAGGTTTGGATGTAAATTTTTTCTTATTTCCTAAAATGCTGATGAATAGTCCATTGCCAATATATTTAATAATTCAGGAACTATTAATGAAACCATCATTATTTCATCGAAATGAAGTTGACTGTGATGCAAGAAAAGAGTACTGACTGATATATCTTTGACTGCAAAGATTTTACAACATATTTTAATAAAACAGGAAGTGACAATATAAAATATAAAATTTGTAACCAAGTGCTTTTTTGAGTGTCCTTTACCTGCAAGATGGTATCTTAGAATCATTACTATAAACCAGTGGTTGGGAATAGGGGGAGGGATAAATATAATTCAGATGTGCATTCTGTCCAAAGAGCTTAAAGTTTAGTCAAAAAATTATGACATGCATCTAAACAGTTATAATTGAAAGATAAAAGTGACAAAAATATGTGACTGAGAATTGTGAGAATATAAAGAATAATTGGAACTAACAGAAGGGAGAGATTTACTTCAGCTAATCTGATATTGCCTAAATGGGAGAGGTGGTTTATTAACAGGTTCTGAATAAAGGCTGAATATTTATTTATAAAGAGAAGAAGTAAGCAAAGTCACAGAGTCTGGGAAATGTGGAAAATGGTCACTTATTCATTTCATCAATTCAGCATCTGTCTATGTATCTATCCAGCACCTACAAGAAGCCAGCCACTGTTGTTGGCGTCGGAGACACAACAGTAAACATAACAGACAAAAATCCTGTCCTTGAGAAACTTACACTCTGTTGTGTGGAAGCAAAGTTTAAGTTTGGTCTAAGTGAAGTGGACTTTTTAAAAATGTAGGGGCACAAAGGGGAGGCAGAAATGTTTGGGTGGGTAGAATAGGCCTAAGTCATAGAAAGTCTTGAAGGTTAGGCCAGAAAGTCCAAGTTTTGTTGTTTAGATAATGCTAAGCCACTAAAGCTTTTAGAGTAGCAAAATATCATCACCAAATCTGTACTTCTGGAAGATTAATTAGACAGCTAATTTGTAAGATGAAGCCAAGAAGATTCAGGTAGATAGACAGTGCAGCAGCTCTGCAAAGAAATAGCACAGACAAGCAGGTCAGGGGAGAGAGATCAGGTGCTGGAGAGGATGTGTGTCTCTAGATGAGAAGGTAAGGACACAAAAACTCTGTTTTCCAAAGAAGGCAAGAAAGTGCCTGGCCAGCACTTCATAATACGGTTTCACCCAGGAAAGATTAAGTTTGCAAAACATTCACCCTTTCCTCTGGCAGGTTAATTCTCTTTGAAGTGGTCAGTTAACGGATCTTTACCCCTTTACAGGCATTTCCTTTTGCTGAAAGCAGTGACTACTGAGGTAGAAATGCATTGGCTCCAGATAATTGAATGGACCTCCCATCATTAAAGTCTTTATTCTCAAAGGAACACTGAGGATTGAGGAGAAAGGGGCCTTTTTGTTCGGGTTTAATTCTATTGCCTCCCTTGCTACTCATCTGTTTAGCAAATGAAGAGAGAAATTAATGATGATGATGAATGAAAAGCAGAGGGAAATGGGTAGGCATTGTAAAGTTAGGCCAATCCACAATGGTCACCAAAATGAGCTTGATGCTTATTTTCCTAGTCTTTAGACCTCTGCTTTTATCCTCGGTTTTTCTTTATTTTTCTGTTATTCTCAAACACACCAATGTACAAAGTGAGTCTGTGGCCAGCTCGCAATGAAAGGAGTAAAGAGCTGTCTATTAAATTCCCAGCTGTGATCTGCAGAAACTGAGACTTTCAAATATTACCCACAAGATAGATGTCAGAAGTGACAGATAAGCATCTAAAAATCCCAGGATAAAACACAGATTAACAGTACTCACAACAACATTTTGAGCACACAAAAATGTTGGAAAATGGAAAACACACATATACACACAAATGTACCCATGCAAACACACAATACACACCACACACATGTATACACAAGATATATGAACTGGGTGATACTGACAAAGAAACAGTTTAATTAACACCTAAATTCTTTTTATGATCTCTCCCATTCCTGTCCCCACCCACCTACACACACACATACCCACACACCCACACACACACATTTTTTATGCCTCCTTTTAAGCCTTAGTCTTCTAAAAACAAGAAAAAAAATGAGTAATGGGCTCTGAAGATCTGCAATCCTGTGTACAAATTCAATTTCATCACTTGCATTCTATTTCACTGGACATTCCACTTGAATTTTCTGAGCCTCAGTGTTCTCATCTGTGAACAGGACAAATAAGAGTACCTACCTGAAGGTTCTAGCATGTATTCAATGAGATCATGCAGATTATGGATTTAACAATGTTTATTTTATATCTTTCTCATTATTATTAAACCTTTTAGGTTAAGGAAGCCATATGAATAAAGGCACAGTTTTTTTGGAAGTATAATGCAGTTGAAATCCCAATGAGTGCTACCAGGTCTTGAAAGCGCAAACTCACTTAAAACCCAGGCGTCCTGGGTCAGCTACTATCACCTCTAAGAAGAGAGAGAGACTTACAACTCCCAAACTTAAAATAGCTCAGAAGTGTTGGCAAAGATATCCTTGTTGTGAAGGTTCATAAAGTCCCCTTTGTGAATTTCACTCCCCAAGTGTTAACTGACAAACAGCATGCAACACTTGACAGTCCCCTTCAAAAGCAGTTTAGAAGAAAGCGCCTGAAATACGAAGAATTTGGCTGCTCATTATAGACACCACTTTGGCAAACATCATGTTGAGGCATCAAAGCTTTTCAGACATTGGAGGACCTAACTCAGACTCGGATAAGCAAAGCTGATAAACAAATTGTCCCTGATTCCGAACTATATCTGTGTAATACAATTGTTCCTACCAGCTGAAACTATAGGTTTTATATAATTTAATTTAAATTATCCAAACAGAAAATGATTGTTCAAAGTTCTACATGGTTTCTTTTACTCCTGGCTTTTGTGGAGTAGCAAACACAAGGATGGCAAATTGTCACTGGCAGATCCTCGTCCTTCCCTCATGTGGAAGCCCTTTTTTTACTGAGGATTCACGATGCTTCATTGATGCTTTCTTAGAAGTTCCTGAATTTCCCAGCCTATTTAAGAAGTCATCTCTAATACCGTGATAGAATAAAGGCTCTATCACCTTGTGACTACAAATGCTTTGTCTATACTACTGAAATAAAAACAAATCTTTAAAAGAAATTTAAAACTATAGGTGAGAAATGTACTACAGTTGCTTGTAGATATGACAAACATATGGATACATCAGTTGTGACATATTCATATTTCAGATATAAAAGGCTATAGAATGTGAATCATTTCATGGATCAATGTATTATACGTCCTCCTTCATAGAAGTGTCAAAATTATGTCCATCAAGAGCATAAATGTTGTGCTAGGAAAGAGATAGCTGTACAGGCTATCAATCAAACAAATCATTTACTGATGGCTGCTTTTCTCAAAACTGATTGTAAGGAGGACTTTCCTCCTTTGTAGATAGCCCAGTTGCCCCTAGAATGCAAATTTCTCAGGCATATGAATGTAACAAACATTTCTTGAGCATTTATTACATATTGGCAGCACCATGTCGGGCCTCAGGACAAAACCGTGGGCCCATCCAGTCCCTGCTCTTGTGGAGTTCATGCTTCAGCCAACATGATGAAAGTATTAATAGATTGCTTAATGAATGTGATAAATACTACCATAGGGATAAATTGGGGTCCAGGTGGAATTAAAAGGGCGTAGAAGAGAGATGTTTAGTTTGGGAATAAATATGGTATTGGGAAGGCTTCCTACAGGATGGAAACCTGAGCTGAGTATGAGCATTAATTTGCCTGGTTGTGGTATGGGTAGAATGGGATAAAGGAAACTAAGTGGTGATATAGGAGGGAATATAATCATGTTTACAAAAAAGTACAGCCTGAGGCAGAGAAAAACAAGATCAGAAGCCAGAGAAAGCAAGATTTATGCAAGACAATTTCAAGTAGTTTAGCATTGCTGGGTAGCAGAGTATACGCAGCATGGAGTTCTATTTCCTCAGACATTCTACTTAAAATTTTGGGTTGGAGGTAGGAGAGTTAGACAATGAACAGTTTTTTTTCTTCTTCTTTTTGAGATAGAGTTTCACTCTGTCACCCAGGCTGGAGTGCAATGGCACAATCTCGGCTCACTGCAACCTCCACCTCTTGAGTTCAAGCGATTCTCATGCCTCAGCCTCCCAAGTAGCTGGGACTACAGGCGTGCACTACCACTCCCTACTAATTTTTGTATTTTTAGTAGAGACAGGGTTTCACCATGTTGGCCAGCCTGCTCTTGAACTCCTGACCTCAGGTTATCTGCCTGCCTCAGCCTCCCAAAGTGCTGGGATTACAGGCACGAGTCACCGCGTCTGGCCGACAAGGCCCAGTCTTGAAGGACCTTAGAGGGAGGGGTGAGTCACAAAAGTGGGAAGCTGTA
Source organism: Mandrillus leucophaeus (assembly GCF_000951045.1). NCBI lineage: Eukaryota > Metazoa > Chordata > Mammalia > Primates > Cercopithecidae > Mandrillus > Mandrillus leucophaeus. The sequence continues at coordinate 530,628 of NW_012104743.1, read as the reverse complement.
TTAGTCTCCCATTGCTGCTGTAACAAATTAGCACAAATGTAGTGGCTTACAACAACATAAATTTGTTGTCTTATAATTTTCAAGTTTCAAAGTCTAAAATGGTGCATCAGCATTGTCTTCCTCCAGGAAGTTCAAGGGGAAACTCTGTTTTCTTATTTTTTCCAACTTCTAGAGGTGGCCCGCATTTCTTATCACACGGTTCCTTTGTAAAACTCCCATCCCACCACTCCATCCTCACATCTCCTCTCACTCTGACCCTTGTGCCTCCCTTGCTCACTTAGAAAGACCCCAGCAATTTCGCTGGCTCCAGGTAGATAATCCAGGATAATCCCCTCATCTCAACGTCCTTAATTTAATCACATCTGTAAAGTCCCATCTGCCACATAAAGTAACAAATTCACAGGATCCTGGGTTTAGAATGTGCACATTTTTGTATGGCGCAGAGGGTATTATTCTGCCTGCAACAGAGGCTATTTCAGGTTTTAAGTTGGGAGAAGAAAGATCTGAGTTAGCGTAAAGTTATCTGAGAATCAATGACATTTTTTAATTCACGAGTTTCTATATTTTAGCAACATCAGGTAATCATGTTATTAAATACTCTTTCTTAGGTATCTAACTGTCATATATCCAGTATTGTTCCTTTATTCCTTTTTTCCTAGTCAGTGTGTGTGTGTGTGTGTGGGTGTGTGTGTGTGTGTGTGTGTATAATTTACAGGGTCAATAACAAGCACATAGAGCTTCCGTATATCAAAATGGATAGGAGCTTCCATATATCAAAAATAATCAAAGAAATAGGGGTAAAAAATAGCTAGAAGGAATAAATTTTAGTATTTGATAGTACAGTAGGAAAATCGTAGCTAATAATAAGTTATTGTATATTTCAACATAGCTAGAAGAATTGCTTTGGGATTCCCAACACAAAGAAAAGATAAATGTTTGAAGAAATGGATATCCCAAGTACCCTAATATGACGATTACACATTGTATACATGTAACAAAATATCAGATGTACCCTCAAAATATGTACACTTACTATGTATCAGCAAAAAAGTTAAAAATCACGTAGCAAAGGCATAAATAAATAATAAAAAATTGTGTATTTTTTGTCTAAATTCATAACCACATGGCAATCAACACTTTATGACTAGGAGAAATCAAAAGCAGATCAGATCTGGATGAGTTTGGGGTTTGCCACTCAACAGGTGTGTATTCCTTGGACAAGCTGCCTAAACATTTTGTGCCCCGTGTTCCTCATCTGCTGTATGGGTACAACAAACGCCTGCTCAGCAGTTTTGTTCTGAGAATTAAATAACATAATACTGACACTAACATTTTGATATTGAGGGCGCTTGGCTTTTATAATTAAAAAAAGGTAAAGCTACCCTATACTTACATATGTGTTGTGCAGAACCCTCTCCATACAGAAATGAGGGCATGAATCATACAAGCTAGATATTGCAATGTGTAAAAATATGCTGGATAGAATTTCTCACATTTAATCTAACCTGACAAAATAATGTTTAAAAAATCAGCAGTCAATATTACAATAGTCAATTGTTCATCTATTCAAACACACACACAAAATTGTGAAGTCTTTTCAGTGTGGTTGTTTGACTAGGTTGCCTCCAATTAAACATCTTTGTAGGAGCCACTAGGTTGGAGCTCTCCAGTGCATGCCTCGGGTCCAAGCTGGCAGTCTTATTCTTTTTCTCTATTATCCTTACTCACAGCAGCCAAAGAATGGAAACAGTAGCATTCGTGCTCCCAGTGCTCCAAAGTAGTTTCCAAGTCTCTTTTTCTTCTTCCAAACTATAGTCACCATAAGGGTGTGAGTATATAAAATGTTCAGAAATCTGAAAAGGCTTAAAATCACATGCTCTTTGAAATAGGGGAATGGTCCTCAGGCCATTCAACATCCAATCCATTACAGGATGTGTATATAAACTTTCCTAGGACAAGCAAAGTAAAGCTCAAATCAATGATACGTGTTTGTAGAGGTTCATCCCAGTCAATACCAGGGTACAGATATAAACGAAATAGCCATCAGATGACAGACATGGTAAAAAAGGAAAGATACTGGGCCTGAAGTCAGAGTGCTTTACTTTTAGTGCTGTAGCTGGAAGGGCAAGTACAAATAATTGATTCCAACTCCCTATGTCATTGATTGTTCACTCAGAAAATACTTGTCCAGGCTGAGCATGGTGACTCACACCTGTAATCCAGCACTTTGGGAGGCCGAGGTGGGCAGATCATCTGAGGTTTGGAGTTCAAGACCAGCCTTGCAAACATGGTGAAATCCCGTCTCTACTAAAAATACAAAAAATAGCTGGGTGTGCTGGCGGGTGCCTGTATTCCCAGCTACTCGGAGGCTGAGGCAGGAGAATCGCTTAAACCTGGGAGGTGGAGGTTGCAGTGTGCTGAGATCACACCACTGCACTTCAGCCTGGAAGACAAGAGTGAGAGTGTGTTTTTTTTTTTTTTTTTTAAATAGTTGTCCTTGCCCTACCATGTGCCAGGCACTGCTCTAGGCACCATGGATAAAATGAACAAAAGAGACAGTGGGCACAAAACTAGGAAGATGCAGAAAGTATAGGCCCTATGAAGATATTTGTGACATATGTAAATGCCTTTTTCCCTTTTCAATACAATGCTGCATTTCAAGCTTTTTAAAATAATATGCTTTTGAAAAATGATTTAA
>NW_012104743.1:513852-526840 GCF_000951045.1 Mandrillus leucophaeus | reverse complement strand
AGATATTGAGCAGTGTTTCTGGAGAAATGGCTGACATCAAGGCTGGAGCAGGGTAGTAGCACAATGTGGGGAGCAGGGGAGTGGTAAATCCTTACTTTGCAACTATTGCAGTAAAGACTGAACCAGGAAAGAAATGACAAGTGATGCTAAATTCCATGGGCATATTTTGCTGATATGAAGGATGTTTGAATGGTCTTAAAATGTCTTCCTGAAGACTGCTTATTAGTTATAAGGGGAAAAACAGTTATTACAAATTAGAGAAATTGTTCAACATCTCCACCAAGTGAACAAAACTAACATCACCAATGAGGGGCAGGTGTACATTACCTGCTTCCGGTATAGTTTATCAAGTAATGGTCTCCAACCATTTGGACACCAGGGACTGGTTTCATGGAAGCCAATTTTTCTACAGATGGGGGGGATTAGATTCTCACAAGGAGTGTGCAACCTAGATCCCTCGCATGCATGCACCGTTCACATAGGGTTCATGCTCCTATGAGAATCTAATGCTGCTAGTGATCTGACAGGAGGCGGAGCTCAGACACTAATGCTTGCTCACCCACACACCCATCTCCTGCTGTGTGACCTGGTTCCTAACAGGCCACCCACCAATACTGGTCAGTGGCCTGGGTCCTGGGAACCCCTGCTATAGAGGATACAACATCACCTGTGCAGTATTCTGTTAGAGATGCATAACGTGAATCCAATTATGAAGAATCATCAAAATGAAAGCGAGCAACGTTCTGTTTTTTCAAAAAAGGAGGGATAGGAATGTATTCTGTAGAAATGTTCTGGGTTAAAGGATACTGAAGAGACCTGACAACCAAATGCAAGACCTGGGCTTAGGCTGAATCCTGTACTGGAAAAAGCAGATAAATGTCATTTGGGACATTATTAAATCAACTGACCTAAAAAAAAAAAAAAAGAATACAAAATGGTAGTTTAGGTAAAACTGTTTCATCAATATTCATTTTACTCAAGCTGTAATAACTACTGTGAGGCTGGGTGCAGTGGCTCGCACCTATAATCCCAGCAATTTGGGAGGCCAAGGTGGGTGGATCACCTGAGGTCTGGAGTTGAAGACCAGCCTGGATAACATGGCAAAACCCCATCTCTACAAAAACAATACAAAATTAACCAGGTGTGGTGGCACACCTGTAGTCCCAGCTACTCAGGAGGCTAATGTGGGAGGATCACCTGAGTTCAGGGAGGTTGAGGCTGCAGCGAGTTGTGATTATAGCACTATACTCCATACACTCTAGCCTGGGTACACAATGACACCCTGTCTAAAAAAATTAAAATTAAAATTACAAAGAAAAAACTTTTTATTGGGAAATACACACTAAATTACATAAAGTTAAAGATCCACAGTGAATGCACCTTTAAATGACTCAGAAAAACAAATTATAGTCATGTGTCACTTAACAGAGATACGTTCTGGGCAAAGTATGTTACATGATTTCATCATTGTGCAAACACCATACAGTATACTTACAAAAACCTAGATGGTATAGCCTACTATACACCTAGGCTATGTGGGATAGCCTGTTGCTCCTAGGCTACGAATCTGTGTGACATATAACTGTACTGTATGCTGTAGGCACCTGTAACACAATGGTAAGTATTTGTGTATCTAAAAATATTTAAACATAAAAAAGTGCAGTAAAAACACTGTATTATATTTTCATGGGACCACTGTTGTATATGTGGCCCATCATTGACTGAAACTTTCTGATGTGGCACCTGACAGTATTTAGAAGACAGGTGATATGATTTGTCTGAGTCCTCACCCAAATCGCACCTTGAATTGTAATAATCCCCACATGTCAAGGGCAGGGCCAGGTGGAGATAATTGAATCATGGGGGCAGTTTCCCCCATACTATTCTCGTGGTAGTGAATAAGTCTCGTAAGATCTCGTGGTTTTATAAATGGGAGTTCCCCCTCACAAGCTCGCCTGCCTGCTGCCATGTAAGATGGACTTTGCTTCTCCTTTGCCTTCCTACCATGATTATGAGGCATGATTTCCCTGACCATGTGGAAATGTAAGTCCATTAAACCTCTTTCCTTTATAAATTACCCAGTCTTGGGTATGTCTTTATTAGCAGCGTGAAAACAGAGTATTGCAATAGGTAAAGATAGATTGCTAGATATAGAAAGATAGATACACTTAGAAAACAAACAATAAGGAGAATGGTGTAAAATATTAGTATTACACAAATCTGAGAAAATGTATGCAAGGGTTCTTTGCACTATTCTCATTTTTGCAATTTTCCCTGTAAACAGGAATTATTCCAAATAAAAGTTTTAAGTAATAAAAAATAAATGTACAACAGTGAAACAGTGGGGACAACAGCAAAAAAAAAAGAAAAAAAGACAATCTTTCCTGTAGAACATCCAGTTGAAGTAGATTTTCCTATTATTTTCTGTGACTTCACACTGCTACTTGCTTTGTGGTATTTAAATGGTTCGTAATTGTTTATTTATTCATTATTTGCTGATTGTCTATCTCCCTGTGAACAGTCCCTGAGTCCAGGAATAATGCTTGTTATGTTCACCACCATCCTAGCATTCAATGTAGCGTGCAGCGGAGTGTAGGAACTAAACAAATGCCTGTTGATTGGATGAGGAAAATAGTTTTAATTTTTATATATTTAAAATAGTATTCAAGCACTTTCAACCTTACCTATTATTTCTAATTTTTCATAATGGGACATGTGGTATTTTCTACTGTAGGGCTGAGTGGGAGCAAACAATACATAGTTTTAATTTACTGCATATAATGTACTGTGCAAAGGACTATTAGAGTATTATTAAAAGAATGTAATATCTGCATTCAAAGGGCTTATAGTTTAATCAAGGATGAAGCAAATTATTTATTATGATGTCTAGAATTAAAAACTTTGGCCTAAAGATTATATAATATTAATTAATTTCAGTGAATGAAAGTAAAATAAAACTTGTATGAATAGTTCTGGCTTAGTATCTGTATCCATGTATGTGGATTTTGGGAGACAGTCATATAATGAATCAATTATACAGCTAAGAACCTGGAAATCCTCATTTTTAGAATAAATATTGAAATTATGACAGTGGGATAACATCCAAGTGGAATAACAAATTTGAAACTTTGGAAAAAGAAATAGATCATTTCATAATGCCAGCGGAATTAGTAATGACCTCACCTAATTTATAATGAGTGACTGTAGCATGTGGTTTTTTGGTTATTCATCAGTTACTTTTGTCCTTCAAATATTATACATATATCCATGAAATAAAATACTTTTTTGCAGTGATTTAATTTAATAAAAATAGTAAAATGTTTAACCACCTCTTTCCTATAAAAAATTCTAAACAACAAGTGCACGAAAGAGTTGCTAAGTATAAAATAGCAAATCTTTAAATTTTGAAATTAATTTAGAGGAAAAAAGTATAAAAATAGTCGCCAACTTTTATCCTGACAAAAAACCAACTATAAAGTTGGGCAAAACTGTCAAAAACAATCATTTAGCTTTGCTGATGACACCAGAACGGGCTCCCTTCGCATGAAGTGTTGACAGTTAAAGTGGTCTGTGTGGCAAGTGCAGAATGAGAGTCAGCACCTCTGCTAGTCTGAGGTCTTGGCCCTGTTTGAAGCAAGTGATGGACTGGCAAACTAGTCAGAGATTTGACTGGAAGTTCTAGAAGGTGAGCAAGTCATAGAGGGCCTGAGTAATCAAAATTAACATTACCAATGAACAATATGAAAATGAAACTGAGAAAACACTTCCTTATTGTATCAGGGTTCTCCGGAGGGACAGAACTAATAGGATAAATGTGTATATGAAGGAGCATTTATTAAGGAATATTGACTCATATGATCACAAGATAAGGTCCCACAATAGGCCAACTACAAGTGTAGGAGCAAGGAAGTCAGTGGTGGATCAGTCCGAGTCCCAAAACCTCAAAGGTAGGGAAGCTGACAGTGCAGCCTTTAGTCTGTGGCCAAAGACCTTACAGCCCCTGGCAAACCACTGGTGTAAGACCAAGCGTCCAAAAGCTGAAGAACTTGGAGTTCAATGTTTGAGGGCAGGAAGCATGCAGCACCAGAGAAAGATCAAGGCTGGAAGACTCAGCAAGTCAAGTCCTTCCACGTTCTTCTGCCTGCTTTTATTCTAGTCCTGCAGGCAGCTGATTAGACGGTGCCCACCCAGACTGAGAGTGGGTCTGCACCTCCCAATCCACTGACTCAAATGTTAATCTCCTTTGGCAATACCCTCACAGACACACTCAGGAACAATACTTGGCATCCTTCAATCCAATCAAGTTGACCCTCAATATTAACCATCACACATATATAATATCACCAAAAAAGAAAAAGACAGGAATAAACTTAACAAAAAAATTGAAGATTTGTAAACAGAACTAGAAAATATTGTTGAGATGAATTTAGAATGGTTAAAATAGAAATTCAATGTTCATAAATCAGAAGACTCAATATTGTTAAAATTTTAATTCTCCCCAAATGAATCCATAGACCATAGCCCCTATCAAAATTCCAGTTTTTTGTGTAGAAATTGGTAAGTTGATTTTAAAATTGATATGGGAATGCAAAGGATCTATAATAGCTAGAACAATTTTGAAAAAGAAGAATAAAGTTGGAGGATTTGCATGACCTGATTTTAAACCCTACTATAAAACTATAATAATTAAGATAGTGTGGTATTGGTGTCATTACAGGCAGTTGGAGAAGATCAGCAAAACAAAATTGATATTCTAGAAATTTTCCCTTATATTTACGCTCAACTGGTTTTCCACAAAGATGCTAAGTCACTTCAAGGGGGAAAGGATAGTGTTTTTTCAAAAACTATTTTTTTTAGCCTATCTCACACCATACACAGAAATTAAATGACGATGGATCATAGGAGTAATGGGGCAAAAGGGCACATGCAGCATTGGGGAAGGAAATGGAAGGAATGGGCTGAGACCCTAGAATCTCAGTGGGTCCCTGGTTGGTCCAATACCCCCAGCCAGCTGCCATGGACACCTGCAAGCTGGTGCTGATCCAGCATTGTGAGAGCACCAGGAGCCTGGAGAACCACTTCAGCAGTAATAGGACAATAACCTGAGCCTAGCAGGGCGTGAAGCAAAGGGCATCATGCAGGCTCTGTGAGATGCTGCCTGTGAGCTTGACATGTGCTTCTCCTCAGTGCAGAAGAGAGAGCAATCCTGACCCATTAGATAGTGCTGATGCCATTGACCAGAAGTGGCTTCCTGTATTAAAGACTTGATGTCTCAATGAATGACACTGTGAGGATCTCACTGGCCTCAATAAAGCAGAAACTACTGCCAAGCATGGTGAGGCCCAGGTGAAAACCTGGTGGCCTCCTATGCCATCCCAACACCTCCACCAAAGCTACCCCTTCTTCTACAGAAACCTCAGTAAAGATCACAAGGATGGAGACCTCACTGAGGATCAACTACTCTCCTGCGAGAGTCTGAAAGGCAAGAATGTCTTTCAGACAGCGCCCTTTCGAAATTAAGTAACAGCTCCCCAGATGAAGGAGGGGAAACAGGTATGGACTGCAGCCCATGGCATCAGCCTTCTGGGCATTAAGTACCTGGAAGGTCCTCTGGAGAAGCTATCGTGGAGCCGAACCTGCCAACTGGTATTCTTATTGTCTATGAGTTAGATAAAAACTTGAAATCCATCAAGCCTATGCAGTTTCTGGGGGATGAAGAGACCATGCATAAAGCTTGGACTCTGTGACTACCCACGGCAAGGCCAAGAAGTGAAGACCAGTAGGCAGACCACTATCCCAAGGAACATCTTCCCCGTCCATTCTATTCCTCTGCACCTCTCGCCTGCACATGTCACACCAACCACATCTGCAGCTACAACAAAAGAAGCCTAAAGATATGGTCAGTGTGACATGTGAAGGGGAGAGTGCAGAGGAATGGGACAGGCAGGGCACCAGTGACTGTCATTTTCATTTGAGTAATTTTTATCTCCTGCACCCACTCCACACAATCTAGTCAGAATGGCACCTCTGGGGCATAGGTCCTCAGTCCAAGCCATGGAAAAGCTCTTCTTATCCAAAAGGAGTTTAAGAAGTAGTATCTTGGGTTTTTGCAGGTGCTTTGTTTACTATTAGTTGGTGCAAAAGTAATTGCAATTTTTGCCATTACTTTTAATTACTTTTGCATCAACCTAATGAGAATCTGCTTGACTAGAGTAGGGAAAAAGCATTCCAAGGCATGACCAATAAGAAGGTGCAAGAGAGCCTCTGTATTCCCAGGAGCCAGCCCTTTACTTTTGTGTAGTCGGGTGACTGCCCAGGGAACTTACTTGCCCCAGTGGAAGCTGAACGTGAAAACTGCATTGTTATTTTTTCAAAAACAACAGGTATTTCCTCCCTGATCCCAGAGGAGAAGGCTCCAGAAGGTCAATATCAATCCTGAATTAAGTTTATGTGTTACTTTTACTTTTACAAAATATATCTAACTTTTAAGACCTTCAGCCAAATTAACTTTAAAGGAGTTTAACTGAGCAATGAATGGTTTCCGAATTGGGCAGCCCCCAGAATCACAGCAGATTCAGAGACTGCAGGGTGCCTGGCGATCAGAACAAATTTATAGACAGAAAAAAGTGAAGTGACGTACAGAAATCAGACATGAGGTACAGAAATATTTTGACTGATTACAACCCGGTGTTTGAACACTCAGCAGTGTATGACTGGTTGAAGTACGGCTGTTGGGATTGGCCAAGACTCAGCAATTATTACAGGTGCATACTCCTAAGTTAGGTTTTCAATCTTGTCTACCTGTTAAGTTAGGTTGCAGTTCATCCACAAGGACTCAAATATAGATGTACAGAGTCCTTCTCAGGCCATATTTAGTTTGCTTTAACATAAGTAATACAAAACAAAAACTCTTCTGGAGTTTCTAGTGGCAGTTGAAATAGTTTCATAAGTGGACATCAGAAAATAAGCCATTCCTCATACCAATATGGCATAAGCTCCTTGACATCTAAGGGTTGGGAGTTCATCCTGATGTGTACTTTAGAGCCCCTCCCGTGCCTTGTTTTGTGGCAGGGAAATGCTTCTTGACCATGTCTAAGTGTGTCTTTCACTATGTACGACTTCTGAATCATATTCCAATTGCTTGGCCCTTCCACAGACACAGTACTCATTCTGGTCATAGCTAAACTAAATCTCTTTTTTTCAGATCAGTATAAGAAAGGAGGGATGTGTAATAACAAATGGATCATAAACTGAAATATCACTCACAAAACTTTTAAAAGAAAAAAAATGAGAAAATTTTTGTGACCTTGGGTTAGGCAAAGCAGCAATTTCAGACAAAGTATTCTTAGATATGACAACAAATACACAAACTATAAAAATAAAAATTTTTTAAAATCCTGGTAAATTAGACTTCATTGAAATTAAAAACTTTTCTGCTTCCAAAGACACCATTATGAAGTTGAAATATTTGAATACTGGAGGTTAGCAAAAAAAGAAGAAATCCAAAAGGTAAGTCACATACTGAGAAATATTTGAAAACCATATACCTGATAAAACTTGTACTCGGAATATATAAGGAAATCATATAACTCAATGACAAAAGACATACAACCCAATTTTTAAAATAAGCAAGAGATTAGTAGATATTTCACCAAAGAAGATATATCAATGGCTAATAAACATATGAAACATGTTCCACATCATTAGTTATTAGGGAAACGCAAGTTAAAACCACAATAACATATGAAAACATATACTACAATGACTATAATTACAATACATACAATACCAATTATTGAAGAGGGTGTGAAAAATCTATGCAGATGAGAAAGTAAACTAGTACAGCCTCTTTGCAAACCAGTTTGGCACGTTCTTAAAATGTTAACCATAAACTTACCACATAAATCAACAAATCCCTTCCTAGAAATCTACCCAAGAGAAATGAAAACACATATCCACAAAAATACTTCCAATATTCATAGGAGTTTTGTAGCCAAAAACTGGATATAATTCAAACGTCTGTCAAATGGTAAACAGATAAAGAAAATGCGGTATATCCACAAAATGGAACACTATTCAACAACAAAATGGAATGCAGTTCAGACATATGCAACAGCACGCACGGATGAACTTTATTCAAAAACATTAGCCTAAGTGAAAGAAGGTTGATACAAATCCTACATATTATACTATTTTCACAGCTAGTTAGATAGGCATGAGTGGGGCAGGAGAAAGCTCTCCCCACACCCAGTAGGCATATCAGGTAATGGTTTGATAATTATACTACCTCTCTAAATCCAGGGGAGAACAATCTCCTGATGATCCACAGCTATTAACACTAAAGATAGTGTCAGGGAGAAGAAACTTCCTGGGCATGTGGGTGAAGAGACAAAATGGGGAAATATGACCCTCCAGGTGCATTCTACGAGAAAAAGGAACAAAGCCTCAGATGGGCATGAGTACAACTTCCTAAACACATCGTGCCTCATCAGTTCCCAACGGTAAGAGGGAACTGTGCATGCATATCCTAAGAGATGAGCCTATGAAGCTCTAGGATCTAGGTTACATGCTCCTTTTAACCTTCCTGTTCCTGCTTGGGTCTCTTCCAAGAAATCTTTCTTTCTTTCCATTCTAAAGCCTTTTTAAATAAACTTCCACTCCTGCTCTGAAACTTGCCTTAGTGCCTTCTTCTTCTTTATGCCTCTCAGTCAAATTCTTTCTTCTGAGGAGGCAAGGGCTGAAGTTGCTGCGCACGTGTACAGATATGCTGCCAGTAACTTGGGGTAACTCGGGTCTTTTCTACCGGTAACATTATTTCATTCATATGAAATATCCAGAAAAGGCAAATTTATAGAAACAGAAAACAGATTAGTGTTTGCCTTGGGCTGGGATGGGAGCCGAGATTGAGTGCAAACACGCTTTTGAGAATTTTTGTTTTAATACTGGATTGTAGCTGTGATTGCATAACACTATAAATTTGCTAAAAATTATTCGATTGTAAATTTACAGAGGATAAATTGTATATATGTAAGTTATATCTCAGTAAGGACGTTGAAAAGAAAGAATAAGCTGTTCTATGACAAATTACCAAAGCAAGAAAAATATCCTGAACTTTTAAATAAAATCCCCCTGCATGCACTCATCACCCCTGACCCCCCTACTCATATACTTCCACGTTATATGGTGGTTCTTCCTCCATTAAATTATGAGCCAGCCATTTCCTCAGGGTAGGTTTATTCCGAGGATGGGTTGATTTAAGAAATACGTTTTTGTTCTTTAAGTTTCAAAATACACTCCTAAAACACCTGAAAGGGATAATAGTTTTGAGAATATTATTCCAAAAGGGTCTTAGGCTATTCATATCCCACTCCACCCTCTACCCGTAGGCTGAACCATGGGGTTGGGTAGCTGGTAATATAAAGAAACCAGAGATAGTGTTGACAAATTTAAATACTTAGGAATACTTGGCTTCTGTATTTGGAGAGAGCCCAGAATGTGGGCAAAATCCCAGAATTTCTCACATCCAAAAAGGTGAACAGAGCAGAACCATCTGGAGAGAGGATCTAGGCAGGCCTTGGAGAGCTCTACCAAGATTCTTGCAGCTCTAGAGTAGCAAGGCAGCAGCCACTTTTGACTTGTGCACCTGAAAAGAGATGAGGAAGCACCTGAGAGTGATTCTCACCTCCTCAGAGATCTCAGAATTCAAAGGAGGGGCAGTTCCCCCAAACATCCTAAGCTACCAAGAACACAGGTGTGATTCTGGAAATGGGCAAAGGCAGATGTGTGATTCCCTTAATTGACAGATTACATGTCTTCCTTCTGGCAGAATGGGGGCATGAAATAAAAAAACAAGTTTGCTTACAGAAGAACCAGAAACAAGAAATTTAAATTTCATCCACACTTAATGTATAGGCTGAGACTCACACCCGCAGTATAGCACTATAATGCAGCATTTTGCAACTTTTTTTTTGCATTATTACCTAAGGAGCCTTTTTAGACATATTTTTCTAATTGCTCTGCTCATAAAATTTTAATATCATAGTTATACTGTATGTGTGTATGTATATGTGTGTGTGTATATATATATACACTTATGTATATATATGTGTGGGTGTATATATATACATATACATACACTTTTTTTTTGAGACAGAGTTTCACTCTTATTGCCCAAGCTGGAGTGCACTGGCATGATCTCAGCTCACTGTAACCTCTGCCTCCTGGGTTCAAGTGATTCTCCTGTCTCAGCCTCCTGAGTAGCTGGGATTACAGACGCCTGCCACTATGCCTGGGTAATTTTTGGTATTTTTAGTAGAGATGGGGTTTCACCATGTTGACCAGGCTGGTCTCAAACTCCTGACCTCAGGTGATCTACCTGCCTCAGCTTCCCAAAGTGCTGGGATTACAGGCATGAGCCACCGCACCCGGCCTACTGTATATATTTTTATATGCTGTATTTATATCTGTGTCTAGTATGTATTAAACATAAGGGATTTTTTTTTGCCTCCTCTAAGACCCAATTTTATACATTCTCAACAAGGGTGATATTGCTCTGGAGTGAAATAAAAGTCCACTTAAGGGGAACACAAAAGAAGTAAGCTAAATAATTGATTATATTAATTTATGGCTAGAACTTGACCAAATGTTTTCTTATGCAACATCTCATTTGGGCACTGCTAAGAACTTGTGAAGTATTCTTACCATTCTTATTTTCACAGATAATTAAATGACTGCTCTGCTAGTAATAGTTGAGCTGGAACTAGGATCTAGATGTTCCAACTCGAATTCTATGTTTTTCTACTTGACACTCTGCACCAGAAAACATTTTCTTTTGGGAAACGGTAGCAACCCTGTCCTTTAAATCATGGAACTTTAGTAAGATAAAACAATAGAAAATATAAAGAACACCTTCCCATACGGAAAGAAACTGACCAATTTGATTATTTATTCATCTGTAATTATTGGCATTTTACTGGAATAGCTGAAAAGCTATGCAAAATTCAATATAAAATATGTAATGTGCAAAGCTCTAGGAATTGGGATGGCTTTGTTTTCCCTATTACTGACATTTTCATATATCTAGATAAGTGTATAGGCATTTAAAATGGTGAGAGGATGGCAACTGGCATAAAATACATACAAAAGACTAATTTGAAAATTATTCCTTAAAGAATATTGAAAATACACAAACACAGATAGAAAGATTAGCATATATTCAATAGCAGATAAAGACTTTTTATTGTCGTTAATGAGCAATACTCTAGTCCAAAGAACTGATTCCAAAAGTAAATCCATAGCTTATTTACAGTTACTAAGTTTTACACAGTAAAATCTGTAAGCTATAACTATATTTACAGCTCACATTCAGATTCTAGGTATGCATACCAAATGTTTTGTCATGGATATGGTTTAGACGTTTCATGCCAAATTCTCATGTCTATATTTATAAAGGAATCACTGCTGCACTGTTTCTCTAATCCTGAGAATTACAAAAGGATGTTACTCCCTGAACTTTAATACATGATGTAAATTTCAGACTGGTGGTTTTGAGGAGCTTTTCCTGGCATTACCATTTGAGGAGCAACTCTTTCAACTGTCTGTATTTCCACTGAACACATTAGCCTCATCTTCTGGCATTAAAATAAGTAAGTTAAATAATTTAAAACCCTCTGGAAGAGGATTTTATACGCTGCCCATTTTAGAAAACAGTATTAAGGAGCAAACAGTAGATAATTTGGGGGAAAAAAAAAAAGTCTACGTAAAACTGATGCAGAGGTTTGTACTACAAAGTAGGAAAGGACATGCCAACGATTCAAACTCTAGCACTCCGCAACCTGTAGATATGGATTGGGGTGAATCTAGTCCAAGTAATCACGGACTGTGGATTACACGTCCCCTGAAAAATGAGAGAATCAGTGAGGCAAAGAGTTGGTGAAAGAACATCCCAGGAGAATGTCAGCAAGGGCCCCCATGGAAGGGATGGTTTTGGCATATTTGGAGAACTGAAAGAACTCTAATATGGTATTACTTCTCTGGAGTTTGCAAGAATATTTAGCATGGAAATCATTTGACATATTTCAGCATGTTTTAATTATTATGCTGTTCCTGTTTCTATTTGGCATAATAAATGTCATAAAAGAAGGGTATAATCAATAGATACATGACAGGGATTAGAATAATTCAAGTAATAACAAGAAGAAAAGCATACGGGTTGTGCTATACCAATTTTAAGAGTATTTGAATTGTTATGTACACAAAGCTGACATAGCAAAACACCTCTAAATTCTAACTCCTTTCATACGGAAAAGGGCATAATCCATCATGACCCTTCAAATTCAGGAAATTCTGATATAACTGTGGTTTTAATAGAAGCATTTAGAAGTCACTTGGTTTTTAAAATAATATTTTTCTTTAATATCCTGAAGAAAATATTTAGATTAGATGGCTGTGACTAAACTCTTTCTGAAAATATATAGTGAAACACGCTGAGTTTAAGGTAATGGTGTTGAAATATAGCAGTAAGTCAATCTGTGGACATCTAATATTATTATATGTCACACTTTTCTTGGATGAAGAAATCTATCTTTCTGTCCACATCTATATCTATATATCTCTCTATATATGTACACAAACACTGATATTTTTGAGTGAATTGAGAAATCACCTTAAGGCAAATGGCAAACAATTCATTCAAGTAAGTATTTTTTGAAAAATATACAATTGTTTACTAAAAACAGCTGAACAACACCTGTATCAAATATAGGAAATCAATTTGATGATTTAATGTGGTCTTCACATACTCTTTTTTATTTTTCCCAAGACACTATGTAAATTAAGTAAAAGAGCTGCATGGAGGAAGGCATGGTGGCTCAGGCCTGTAATCCCAGCACTTTGGGAGGTCGAGGTGGGCGAATCACGAGGTCAGGAGACCGAGACCATCCTGGCTAACACGGTAAAACCTTGTCTCTACTAAAAATACAAAAAATTA
>NW_012104743.1:506810-512446 GCF_000951045.1 Mandrillus leucophaeus | reverse complement strand
ATAAGAATCACAGAAAAATTATTGAAAATTAGATAAAATGTCTCCCGATGTTAAAGACTAAGTCATATCAATAACAAAAATAACAAAATAATAAATATAAAGGAATGATTAAAAATACAAATGAAAATACCATATTCCAGTAACAATGCCATCAGTGACTAGGTGGTAAACTCTGTTAAGGCCGAGGTCTACAAAATTTGTCTGTAAAGGTCATGACAGTAAATATTTCAGACTTTATGAGCCACAAACAGTCTCTGCCACATATCCTTTGCCTTCTGTATTACAGCTTTTAAAAAAAATATAAAAACCATCCCTCAAGGCAAGTACCAGGTTCTCTTTTCATATCCCAAGTAGTTAGTGGCTTACTGAATATAGACATGTGGACTGAGAGATGGGCTTCATTTTTCAGTTATCTGAGTTATGAAACTGTTCAAGAGTAGCTCCACAAAAGATGAAAAGAGGAATACAATTTCCAAAATTGTCTTTCAAAAATGCACAATTGCATGGGTTGTTTCCTCAGTTCTACATTTTGGTCAGAGAAGTACTTCATCAAATGAAAATCTTTACTTTATTAATCTGACCACTATCCAGTGTCAATATGCTTTGAAAAAGGTCTCAAAAAATCTCAAAACTAAAGCTGCCTTTGACAACTGCATGTAACTGGTTGGTAATTGTGGCTTCTATTTGAACCATATGGTGACTACATCTATATAATTCTCTCTAATCCCCCTGTACAGAACACCAATAAATGAGGTGGCTTCAACTACCTGGTTTGAAGACAACTCACCAAGTATAAGAACTGGGAAAAATATTCAAGCCTGAAAAGTTGGTTCCTTTCCCCAGCCATAAAGTGAGGTGAATAGAGAGTGAAGGTGAATAGAGAGTGAAGGTGAATTGATAGAGCAGTTTATATCATCCTACCTGTTCCCTCGGTAATCACTAGGGGAAAGAGATGACACCATAAAAATAGTCCTCCCAGCAAATTGAGGGAAGGGCTCAGAATCTAGAGAACTGTAAACCACTGTTTAACTGGAGTTACTTGACAGCAGAATCTTCAGATTCATCGGGGGTAGATTGTAAGTGATATGGGCAAAGTTATGTCTAGACTGGAAAGAGTTAGAACCATCCATAGTATTCTTTGAAATTAAATTTGGTACAGAAGATAATTCTAAATTTTCTATGGACTTACAGGAAGATACAAACGTAGCTGGGTATGTCAATCAATCCATCAGTCCCCAAGAGAAACTTGTCATGAGTTATCTGGAAGCCTCTCTGGGGTGAAGTTCGAAGGATCACTCATGCCATGAAATCTCATGGAGACCTACCTGGGCCCTCCAACCACCCCATGTGACATACTACAGTGCCAGCCCTTCAGTCACTGCTGCTGTGAGGGCATTAACAACTGGTCACTAAACCCTTTGAGATCAGTAGCAGATAGAACCAGCCTAAAAGTCCTCCTGAAATGTTGGATTACCTCCCAGTGCTAAGTAGGCGAGTACATAGATCACACTCTTCCTCCTTCCACCATCACCATATAGGATTCCCAGCATCTTAAGAAATGAGCACCAGGAAAAAGAAGTGGGAAAACCCTTGAAAGAAAAAGAAGCTTGAAATGCAAAGTTTTCAACTGAAGGACAATAACTATATTTGTTTGAAGAAACTTCAGTGTAAGTCTCACCTGGTCTAGAATAAGTTGTCTGAGCTATCTAAGACAGGAAGTTTCTCTTTTAAGAAAGTTTAGTTATAAGATTAGAGTTGTATTTTAGCTTCACTAATTTTTATGAACAATTAGAGCCATGAAGCATCCTATCTGATACACAGAAAAATAAAATAATATTTTCCTCAAGTTGCACAAAGTTAGAATACAGAAAGCTTCAGAAATCCACAGGAAATTACAGATATTTAGAAATGCAGGGACCTGAAGGTAGTTAAGAAATATGAAGAAGAAATGGGAAAATAATTATCTATTTAAAAATTGCAGTGAAAAAAAAAATCTCAAGTTTGAGGTTGCCTCCAAATCTCTTATAAATTCTAGTTTGTTCTGAAAGAATAAACAAATAGGTTTCCAGGGAGACAAAATCAACTTTCCCCTCAGACAAAATCTGCAGAAACTGTAAGTTGTTAAGTACTGAGATGTAGGAAAGCTGTGGAAATACTTCAAATTGCCAGATGAAGGATTAATACATTAAGTTGAAAAAACAGATGGCAAATATTGGCTGTACTTACCAGAAAGATCTGTGATGTCAACCATATATTTCAACTGTTGTAATATCTTTCAACAGATTGATGAGGATGGTCTAAAGCAAATGCAAAATTATAATAAAAATAGGCTATTAAGACTATACCTAGAAACTAATGGAGTGCTTCTAGAAGAGTCAATGAAGATTATGATGGCATAATAAATATGTGTAACAGTTGAAAGAACTGAGGGCGTTTAGTGTAGAAAAATTAAGATTTAGTAGTGCACATGACATCTGACATCTATCTTCTAGTAAGTAAAGGGCTGTTACATAAACACATGGAAGAGAAATCCTGTGTAAACTCCTAGGCATTTGAGAACAGAATTCATTAAAGTCAGTGATAGGTATGAGTGACATATTTTATCTAAAATGATAAAGGAAAATCTAACAATGACTGTTCAATAAAGTTGTCTTGTGTGGTTAGGCGTTCCCCATCACTGCAAGTACTTACAAAGAAACGAGACCTAAATATAAATTCAGAGAATTCACACATTGGTGTAAAGGGTAAGGTTGGATGACTCTACACTTCCTTGAACTCTAAGAATCCTTAATTTTATTATACTTTATTTATACTTTATTTATACTTTAGAGTCTTCTATAGATAAATTTATGAATATAGAATTTTTGAAAATAATTTCTCAAGCCATTTTCCTTTTGTTTAAAATTTTAGAGCTTTGTTTTCAGCTTTCTGAATTCATGACTAAATTTACTCTGGCAATAGAGTTACTAGTTGCTTGATCAAAAGCACAAAATCATATGAAAACCAATGATCTGTTTCATTAAGGAAGGAGTCTCAAACTCAAATTCCTACAGGTGTCAGGTAGGTACTGTAAACTATTGCATTGGGCAGGTGATTCTTCTTCTTTTGAAACATTTCAGTATCTTGAATAATCATTAGTGTTTCCAGTTTTGCAAAAGACACGACATCTTACCTAAATTAATGTTAAACCCCAGCATAATCATTCACTGCGTATGTTTGTGCTGAAGGAGTGCCTTTCTTCCGTATGGAAACCAGGGACGCAGGCTGCTTTCATCCTGTGTTCCTGAGAATCTAGGATATTCCAATTCCAATCTCAAAGCAAGAAAAGAGGGTGGAGACTTTTTTTTTTCTCTCTCTCTCTCTCTTAGAAACCTTGTCAAGATTGAAATCCATTACTTCTGCTTACATTCCATTAGTGCAAATTTGTTACATGGCTTGTATAAAAAGAGGGCTGTGAAATGTAGTACATGGTTAAGAAGCCACTTTCCAATGGCAGCTCCAAATAATTATTAGACGGCTTGCCATTTCTGCAACATGTTGAAATAAGTATTCTTTTCTCCATTATGAGTAAATCAACCATGCAAGGGTGATGATAAACAGCTACAGAGAACAAGCCTCACTGCAGTGTCTTGGACCATGGAACACAGGCGAACATACACAGCTACCAACCCTCCCCTAAGAGGAGATGGCTGCTGCAGGGTTCTAGGTAACTGACTGATGTGCCTGGCACATAGGAGGTACTCAGGAAATATTTTTTGGCTTAATTGAAGAGTCTTAGATTATCAGACCTTCTAAATTTTTTCCAAGAAGGGTAAGACATTTACATTTTTATGTAAAACCTGCTGGATTATAAATTTGGAACCAAAAAAAAAAAAAACAAAACACCTTTGCAGAACAACAAGACATTTCTATGCCAAATATGCATCATAGGCAACTAATTTTCAAGTTTTGTATAACAGTTACCAAGGAGCTTTCCAAAAATGCTCCAAATATTTTCAAGCTAATTACTTTATTCAAGGGATAAATAATAAATTATAAAGAGTAGTAATAATATTGGTTCATCTAAAACATTTTTTCCTAAGAATGTACAATCATAATCATGGTTAGAAGAGTTTCTTCTACATGTGAATACTTGCTTAGGTATAAGTTTAGATTCTGATGAGGATGAAAAAAATAGAATAGAAACCAGAAAATATTGCTTCCCGGTTTAATTTTATGCTTGATTAAAGATGATGGAGTATTGGAAAGACAGGAATAACCAAATGAAATAGAAATGAGCACAGGACTGCAAAATGTCCAGGGGCAATTGACTTTGGCAGGGTTCCTTGGGTCTAGTTCACCAGCTTTTGCTTGTTTATTTTACCAACAGGGAAGATTTCTGGTTTATCTCTGAACATTCTGCACAAGTTAAATGTGACATTTTCTTTCTCCTCTAATGCTGTCTCATCATATTGTTTCTGAATCAGTGCTATTCCTAATGTTTTTTCCAAAAATGGAAGCTGTGAAACTAATTATGTTAAAAATCAGCCATGAGAATTACTTCTGTTCACTTTTTCACAAGATGGCTGGCCCTGTTCACCACATCGAACTTAACAGAATTCTAACCTCACTGAGCATTCAAATTTGTCCCCAAATGGCCTAAACATATAGTTTAGCTACTTCAAAAAGATTGACCAGTTTCTTGCTTTCCACAGGGGGGAAAAAAAAAAAAAAAAGGTCAGGTTGGAACTTTTCAGTTGCAAAAAAAAATTGGAGTTTATTAAAGCATAAAAAAATTCATTTGTATCATCTAGTTTTGAAGGACCCAAGCTACTTTTGGGAAAATACTTATCAACCATTTCTCAACCATTCCATTTTCCTAAATGATTCAGTTTAGCTGGTCATCCAAGTAAGGTGTTAGTAGGTTCAGATAAGAAATGTATTACCCTTTAATATTGATTCAGCCAGTATCTATGAGGGCTTAATGATGTGCCAAAAACTGTTCTTCATATGTGGGCATAAATAACTCGACACCCAACAAACACAGCCCCTATAACATGGAGTTGACTGTCTTGTGACAATGACAGACATAGGTAGTTGCCTGGCAGAGCCTGAGAAACAATTACAATGCGAGTCCGACAGGTCAAAGAGCACCGAGAAGCACCAGGAGAGTCCCACAGCAAATTGACTCTCCTTACTGGCAGACCAGATAAACCTCTGCAGAAGGAACAGGTGGGCAGGGAATATAGCAGCTGCAAGAAGCTTCCAGAGCTACCACATAAGACTTCAAACTACTAATAGAGTGACTTGTAATCTAGTCTAATCCATTCGTTTCAGAGAGAAGAAAACCAAGGACACTTTCTAACGTTGACTAATATGTCTGCTATTTTTGTCACTTTATATGCATTTCCTCATTCCCCCACAGTCCCCAGCTAGAGATAACTACCCTCTCGTTTTGATTCCCATGGAAGTTTCTTGGTATCTCTCTAGTGAAATTTATCTTATTCCATCAAATCTGAGATGCCATCTATTAAAACCATCCTGGATTTAGACGTATTGAAATCAGAGAGCAGGGTTGGGATCGGGTAGGGGATATGCATTTTAGAATAAATAAAATGTAGTATTACTTTCTGACTTGTGTTTTAGCTATCTGCATG
>NW_012104743.1:498184-504955 GCF_000951045.1 Mandrillus leucophaeus | reverse complement strand
CCTAGACAATGACAATGATTATTGCCAATCAAGAAGGCTTTAACCTGGTGCTGCAGCTGAGGAGATGGGAGATCAGTTTCAAATACATCTCCTTGACCTGCTAAAATTGGGGGTTTATATAGCAGTGAAGAAATGTAGCTATGTGTGAGGAAATAGGAACTTGGGAGGGGTAAGGAAGCAATCATGATGAATGAGGGGCCTGGCATCTCCTTGTCTAGATGAGATGATCTCCTGAGTTTCAGTTCTTTGTTACTTTTTGAGAGGACTGGGGGTCCTTTCCTGAGGAAGGAACTCATAAAACCAATGCAAGTTTCAAGCTTTAAAACTGAAAGAGTCAATTTCTGTTTATCAAAAGAAAAAAAAATCTGTCTATGGGATTATTGT
The DNA here is from genome assembly GCF_000951045.1 of Mandrillus leucophaeus. Classification (NCBI taxonomy): domain Eukaryota; kingdom Metazoa; phylum Chordata; class Mammalia; order Primates; family Cercopithecidae; genus Mandrillus; species Mandrillus leucophaeus. The sequence goes on along the minus strand of NW_012104743.1, from coordinate 504,571 downwards.
GTCAGTTTCAAAATTAGATATGGGGGATAAGGAAAAAGGAGGGACCAGTGTCCAGGAGGAGCCAAAAGTGAAACACTTGGGTTGGAGGATGGGGGGAGTAGCATTTACTGGGATGAAGAAATTGGCAGAAGCAGGTGGCAAAGGTGGGATGGAAATCCAGCCATCTGGCACTTCCTCAGCCCATGTTCTATTTTATAGTCTTGTCTCCCTGGAATGAAAACTGCTTTCCTCTGAGCTCCTTTGTAGTTCAGTCACAGAGGTAGCATTTTTTCTCAGTAGTGAGGTGGAAGCATTTGCTCTTTAATTGTTGAAACTGAAAGTAAGGAAAGAGGAGACAGCATGGGTCCCACCTCAGTGTGGCAACCAGTTTGAATGTGTAGGCAGACTCACTGTACTGTGTCAACGTCTGTACACTGGAGCCACATTCTCAGAGTTCCCTTCCCTGGAGAGATCTAGGTTAGGGTCAGCCACCAGAGGAATTTGCAGGCAATCTGGAAGGCCACAGTGAGATAACAGCCATCTTTACACTCTGGAGTTTGCTGCAGGCAGATGTGTGACAGCTCACACACATTCTTTCTGAACTGCTGCTCCCCTGTGGCAATGGCCATGCCCTGTCCTACATGTCCAGTAGTTCCATCTGATCTCTTTCTTTATCTTCTCTGCATCCTGGGACAGGAGCAAGTGCAGCTCTGTAAACAATGGCACCAGCTTCTGCATGTTACCTGCATCATGGAAAATGAGTCTTGAAAGCACGAGAGGCTGATACAACTTCCAGGCTTCCCTTTGCCTCCCTGACTTCATGTCATTCATCTTATCTGCTCAAGCGTTCACCTGTCAACTTTTGGCTCCACTTCAAATACAGAGGTAGCAGAATTACATATAATGCTTAACCAGCACCCGTGTAAGGTGTATAAGATCATCATATAACAAATCCTTTGCTCTTTATCAACTATAGTGGTTCACTTCCCCAATCACACACAGCCTTACTGATACAGTGGGTGTCATGTCATTCATCTGGTCCTCTTGTGCACATGTCAATGATGTTAACCTCCATCTTTAATCACATTTCAATAGCACATATTATGTCAACACTGGTCCATGTGCATGTACATTAACTCATACAATTCTCACAGTATCGATCTCATACTTTTGTTGTCATCCATCTTCATTTGGTGATGAGTAAACTGAAACCCAGAGAGTTAAGTAACTGGCCCAAGATCCCACAGGGAGTGAGTGATATATCAATGATGCAAACCAGGCAATCTGGCTCCACAGACTCTGTTTATAACTGCCCTGCAAGGCTGCCCCTGACTAGACTGGTTTGGAAATGCTGTCCTTGCTGTTGAATAGCCACTGATACTTTCTCCCTCTTTATTTGTCAAGAACTGTAAATCCTCAAGTCCTTCCAGTCTCCAACTGGTGTCTCACACTGTCAAAGTCTCTGAGCCATCCTGATCTGTCCTGTGTTGCTTTCTCTTACAGGCTCCTGGGGTTTGGCAATTTGGTTACACATATGTGTTTTTCCTCCTTGGTATCTTTTCCCTGTGGTTATTTTCCTGAAACATAATGTCCTGTCATTTCTGCCTGGAAAACCCCTATTTATGCTTCAACCGCCAGTTCAAGTATCTTCCTCAACTCCGTCCTGCAGGTAACTACCACAGCATATGTGCTAGTGCATTATTTTTCTTTACACCTGAGTCAAGTTCTTTAACCCCTCCCTACCCACCACAACTTTCCAGAGGGGTAAACCAAATCTTAATTCATCTTTGATTCTCCAATGACTACCCAGTGCCTGACACGGATATAGAAGGTACTTAATAAATGTCTTTGTTCCTCAGCCAAAATCTATTTTACTGTGTTGAAACGTCTTTCAATTATAAGATCATTGCCTAAGAAAAGCTCTTTCTGCATTTTTATCATTTTTGCTCTTAAAAATTTGCATTCTTGAACTTTTCTTTGGTCGATGTTGATTGGTTCATTTTTATGAATAAGATGTACAGATCTTGAAAGTACACACACACACACACACATTCACTCAAGTGTAGCTACACAGAAAATAAACCTTTAAGGATATAGTTTTTGCAGGCTACTCCTCCAAGAGACCTGTCTAGCATGTAAGCACTTTTAACTTTATACTGGCTGGACCTAGATTAAAAAAACAAAAGTAATAAATGTGAGGGTCATAGTCATTGAAAGGGAACTGAGCACCCTACTACAATTAATTTGTTTAAAACTTCTCTCATCTTACCTATAAGCATTAGGGCCTGTCCTAGCTGCAAACATTAGGATCCAATCATCTGGAGTAAATAGATCAAGGACCTTATAAGCCACAGGTCTCATAAAATTTCTTCTTACAAATGCATTGTTTTAATAAATGTCTTTGAACCCAATGGTGCTGATTTTATGGTGTGTATTCAGACAATCAGTGAAAAGGCTGGGAAAAGAGAAAGCAATAATAAAAACCTACCAGTTGATGAGTCAAATTGTAAGCAATGTGCAGCTTTGTAAACTTAACTGAATGGAAGTGAGTACTGGACCAACAAGAAAGATCAACTCTTGCATCCAAGTTTGATCTAAATCAGAACAAGCTTCTTATTTCACTTGGTACTGTTTTGCACTTTGTAAGCATTTAATAGATATTTGCTTAATGTGTGAATATGTTAACGATGCTTTGCCACTCACCTGTTTTCCTAACATTAAAGTTTCGGATACATTTAATTATATCCTTTTTACACGACTCATAGAATTTGAACTTTGTCAAAAACAACAAATCTAGGCAGCAATAAGAATAATTCATTCTAGGAAAAATATGCAGCCAGAGTGTTTGATAAACTTAGGCTTGCAACAAAACCATTGAAAAGGATTGTTCAATTCTCCTTCCCTTTATTCTTCTGCTTTACAAGACTTTTTGAACCAAGAACTCACATGGACAAGGCAGAATTGGGTGTGAGCCCCTCTTTTGGGGCGATTGCCAATGGTGATAAATGAGCCAAAAGGAGCCTAGAACACTGTTTTATCTGCATTTTCTTAGCTACCACTCATCACAGTAATCATCATCACATTATATTCGTTGCAGCTAACCCTGGGACTGCCACAGTAAGGTTACTTTTCAAACGGACTCTGGCGGTCATTTCTTTTTTAAAAATATTTAATAAATTTACTTAAGACAGAGAGGTGATTCCACTGGGCCCACTTTGTATTCTCAAACATGGAAGCCTATAATTGGAAATGGATTAGAGTTAAGTCAGGAAATTCTCTGTATTATCTTTTAAAATAATAATAGTGAGTTGGAATGATTGACTTCCTATTTTCTTTAAAAAGAAAACCATGGGCTTTTCCTTTTAAAAACAAAGACATCAAGTTTTAGTAATTGATTTTAAATTTGTTTTTGTTTTATTTTTTTACTAACATTACCAGGTGTTTGAGTTGATGTGTACATTTAGCCAAAAAATTTAATACGTTGAATGTGTAAGAATAGCCTAAGTATTAAAGGTCTCTGAAAACTTTTAGAAAACTATCATCACCCTTCCAAACCATTATCCAGTGTTAATGTACAATCTAGGTGCTGAACAAATCAAATGAAATGAAGTACACCCTAGACTTTAGGAATATATAATACAAACAACATTTCCCCACAGCCCTAGATAATAACAGTATTATTTTTGGAGGATAATAACCCTAGTAAGCATACAATTTAAGGTTGTATGTAATCCTAAAAAACAATTTAAGATTGTTTTTGCTTAAATGACTTTTGCTCTTCCTTCTTCATTTTTCATTGTCCTCTTCAAATCATTTCCCAACATGGTGGTAAACTGTAGTGTCTCAAGATGGCCACCACATCTCCTAGCCAATATTTCTTCTCAAACTTTCCTGCTGTGTCTATTAAGATATGGAACCTATGCCCCTTTTTCTTGAATCTAAGTTGGCCTTTGTACTGCCTCAACCAAAATACTAGAAACAATGTTATGTTGACTTCTGAGTTAAGTTATAAAAATGCAATTCACTTCCCCTTTGTTCTTTTGAAATGCTTGCTCTTGCAATTAGCCACCATACTGTGAGGAAGCCCAAGCAACCTATGGAGAAGCCCATTTTAAGGAAATCAAAGCTCTCAGACCCACGGCCTTAGCCAAGCTTCAAAGTAACAGTCAGTAGGAATTATCAGCCATGTGAGTGAACCGTCTTAAAAGTAGATTCTTCAGACCCATTGAGCCACAAGAGGTGATATCACATAAAGCAGGGATAGGATATTCCCGCTGAGACCTAGCCAAACTGCAAATTTATGAGAAAAATAAAATAATTGCCATCTTCTTAAGCCAGCAATTATTTTGAGCCACTAAATTTTAAGGTGGTTTGCCATACAGCAATATTTAACTGAAAACTCCTCCCTAGTGTCTATATAATCTGTTGTCTTTCTACCCTTATCACCAGTGTTCTAAATTCAGGTTCTCATCACTTGCAAAAGCTGCTTTTCCTCCAGTCTCTCCCTGGTTGATATTCATTGGCACAATCCATCCTCTACTCTGCCAACTTACACCTCATTTACATTACTCTCTGTCTCAAAAATACACAAAAAGTCCAATCTCTGATCTGAGAAGTTGTAAACATCCATCAGTGATTCTCAATTCTGGCTGCCCATTAGAATTACCCAGGGAGTTTTTGAAACCAGTGTTTAAACTTCAACCCAGAGATTCTTATTCAATTGGCTTAAGGTGTGAACTAGTCATTGCTACTTTTGAAGTCTCTCTAGATAGTCTAAAGAGCAACCAAAGTGAAAACCATTGAAGTTACTGGGGACAGAAAAGAACATTTAAGAATATGTATAATTAGGCCAGGCTTGGTGGCTTACACCTGTAATCCCAGCACTTTGGGAGGCTTGAGTTCATGAGTTTGAGACCAGCTTGGGCAACATGGTGAAACCCTGTCTCCACCAAAAATACAGAAATTAGTTGGGCATAGTGGTATACACCTATAGTCCCAACTACTCGGGAGGCTAAGGTGAGAGAATCACTTGAGCCTGGGAGGCAGAGACTGCAGTGACCCAGTATCATGCCATTGCACACTCCAGCCTGGGTACAATGAGGACAGGGACAGGGACAATAACAATATTTAAGGTATGAGTAAAAAATGAAGATAACGAATATTGAGCTGGAGTTTTTAGAGTAAAAGAACAAGCAGATTATTAAAATATCAAGCAAATGAAATTACTGAGAAATAGAGAAATGTCAGGAAGATACTGAAGGTTTAAAAATATTCAGAATATTCATGATTTTCTCTTGTTCTTTTATTTTGTTTTGTTTTATGAAAGTAACTTAAGATAGAGGCCAGGCCTGAAGAATCCCTAAGTAGACAAAGGCAGGTAGGCCTCATAAGTGGTATTAACTTTGTTTGATTTGCAAACATAAGTCAGACTTAACTTGGCTATTTCTTGTGAGTGCCTATATTAAAACAAACAAACAAACAACAACAACAAAAAAACAAGCTCAACCAACCAGAAGTTGCCCACTAACTTATGATCATTATGGAAAATGAATCCTATAATAGTTCTTATAACTGGGAACTTTTGAGTAGGGTAGATGAAATATGGCTAATATATAACCATAATCAAATATTTTAATTGCTTTACTTTCATGTTCATCTTATAAAAGCCTTGCCCTTGTGTTCCCTTGTTAGAGCCCCCAAACCACTTCTGCTTGTAGCTGCCCTATTGTGGATCATTGTTTGTTCAGATAAACTCTTTAAAATTGTATTTTGCTTCAGTTTACCTTTTTGTCAGTTTATTGTAATAAAATGATCAGGATAGCCATGACAGGCAAAGTTAACTCCGGTACTGAATAAAAATCTGCATAAATCCACAAGGACATAATTTCATTTCATAGGTCAGAATATTCCCCGGTCCTATCACAATTCATTTATTGGTTCAACAAATAAATATTGAATGCCTATTCTGTCACCCATTATGCTGGGGATATAGCAGTGAACAACACCAAGTCCTTGCTCTCAGAGGGCTTACAGTCAAGTTGGATGTGGCAGATAATTAAAAAATAAATAAGTGAAATAATACATCAGAGGCTGTTAAATGTATGAAGAAAAATAAAACAGACTAGAAGGAAAATAAACATGAAGGCAGCAGTGTATAAGGGATGGGATAGAGGGAGTATTTTATTAAAGGGGTCATTAAAAGGCCTTGCTGATAAGCTTTCCTTTGAGCAGAGACCTGAGAGAAGTGAGGGAGTCAGTCAGGTAGTTGGATAGCCATGAGAGTGGTGAGAGAACAAAGAACACATGGTGAGGACATGCATGAACGAGCTTGAAAAGTCTGCAAGAGGCCAGGCATGGTGGCTCACGTCTGTAACCTCAGCACTTTGGGAGGCTGAGGCAGGCGGATCA
>NW_012104743.1:496049-497745 GCF_000951045.1 Mandrillus leucophaeus | reverse complement strand
AAGATGGCCACCACATCTCCTAGCCAATATTTCTTCTCAAACTTTCCTGCTGTGTCTATTAAGATATGGAACCTATGCCCCTTTTTCTTGAATCTAAGTTGGCCTTTGTACTGCCTCAACCAAAATACTAGAAACAATGTTATGTTGACTTCTGAGTTAAGTTATAAAAATGCAATTCACTTCCCCTTTGTTCTTTTGAAATGCTTGCTCTTGCAATTAGCCACCATACTGTGAGGAAGCCCAAGCAACCTATGGAGAAGCCCATTTTAAGGAAATCAAAGCTCTCAGACCCACGGCCTTAGCCAAGCTTCAAAGTAACAGTCAGTAGGAATTATCAGCCATGTGAGTGAACCGTCTTAAAAGTAGATTCTTCAGACCCATTGAGCCACAAGAGGTGATATCACATAAAGCAGGGATATGATATTCCCGCTGAGACCTAGCCAAACTGCAAATTTATGAGAAAAATAAAATAATTGCCATCTTCTTAAGCCAGCAATTATTTTGAGCCACTAAATTTTAAGGTGGTTTGCCATACAGCAATATTTAACTGAAAACTCCTCCCTAGTGTCTATATACTCTGTTGTCTTTCTACCCTTATCACCAGTGTTCTAAATTCAGGTTCTCATCACTTGCAAAAGCTGCTTTTCCTCCAGTCTCTCCCTGGTTGATATTCATTGGCACAATCCATCCTCTACTCTGCCAACTTACACCTCATTTACATTACTCTCTGTCTCAAAAATACACAAAAAGTCCAATCTCTGATCTGAGAAGTTGTAAACATCCATCAGTGATTCTCAATTCTGGCTGCCCATTAGAATTACCCAGGGAGTTTTTGAAACCAGTGTTTAAACTTCAACCCAGAGATTCTTATTCAATTGGTTTAAGGTGTGAACTAGTCATTGCTACTTTTGAAGTCTCTCTAGATAGTCTAAAGAGCAACCAAAGTGAAAACCATTGAAGTTACTGGGGACAGAAAAGAACATTTAAGAATATGTATAATTAGGCCAGGCTTGGTGGCTTACACCTGTAATCCCAGCACTTTGGGAGGCTTGAGTTCATGAGTTTGAGACCAGCTTGGGCAACATGGTGAAACCCTGTCTCCACCAAAAATACAGAAATTAGTTGGGCATAGTGGTATACACCTATAGTCCCAACTACTCGGGAGGCTAAGGTGAGAGAATCACTTGAGCCTGGGAGGCAGAGACTGCAGTGACCCAGTATCATGCCATTGCACACTCCAGCCTGGGTACAATGAGGACAGGGACAGGGACAATAACAATATTTAAGGTATGAGTAAAAAATGAAGATAACGAATATTGAGCTGGAGTTTTTAGAGTAAAAGAACAAGCAGATTATTAAAATATCAAGCAAATGAAATTACTGAGAAATAGAGAAATGTCAGGAAGATACTGAAGGTTTAAAAATATTCAGAATATTCATGATTTTCTCTTGTTCTTTTATTTTGTTTTGTTTTATGAAAGTAACTTAAGATAGAGGCCAGGCCTGAAGAATCCCTAAGTAGACAAAGGCAGGTAGGCCTCATAAGTGGTATTAACTTTGTTTGATTTGCAAACATAAGTCAGACTTAACTTGGGCTATTTCTTGTGAGTGCCTATATTAAAACAAACAAACAAACAACAACAACAAAAAAACAAGCTCAACCAACCAGAAGTTGCCCACTAACTTATGATCATTA
>NW_012104743.1:486533-494819 GCF_000951045.1 Mandrillus leucophaeus | reverse complement strand
GGTCAGAAAGATAACAGGGGCAAAAAGAAGGGGTTTCAGGAATGGAGAGCCGAGATTATGATGGGCAATGTTTCTTCACCTTGGAGTACATTAGAATCCCCAGGAAGATTCTCAGAATACCTGTGCCCAGTCTGCAGTCTCAGAGATTCTATTGGAATTTATCTAGGATGGAGTCTAGACATCAGAGGTTTTCAAATAGCCCCAGGTTATTGAGAACTCTTGCTGTAATGGTTTATATGGTTCACAGGTCCATATAATCGTATGGACTTTGCTGTGAGAGAGATAGTAGGCATTGAAAGCTTCCAATGAGAGAATAAGCAAGATCAGTATTTTAACCAGTTCCCTCTAAATTCTTTAACTGTATCAACTTCTTTATCAAAGCAAAATTTACAGAGAAGTAAATAGAGCTGCTCCCAAAATGTGAATACAGTTCTTAAAGGATGATTGTGCTGGTATGTTTTGGAGAAGAAACTGTATGGAGCAAGAACCAATTCAGATCACTTTTCTCTATTTTTCACATTCAATATTTTCCATAATGAATATGTGTAGCTTTGTATTAATAATAGAAATTTATCATTTAAAACATTAAAAAAATGAAAGAATATATATTAATGACAAACAGCATCATATTCTATCACTCATCTATTCTTCCAGATGTGTTTTCATGGACAATGAATTGTATATTATTTTGCTTAGGGCCACCATAGAAAAGTGTGTGATATTAGATGGTTTAAAAAAGAAAATACGTGTTATCTCACAATTCTGGAGGCTAAAAGTCCCAAATTCAGGAACCAGCAGGGCCATGCTCCCTCTGAGACTTTGAGCAGAATCCTTCCTCACCGATTCCTAGCTTCTAGTCATAGGCAGCAGCCGTGGACATTCCTTGATTGCAGCTGCATCAATCCAATCCACGCTTCCATCATCACACGGCTATGTTCACATCAGTTTCTCTGTGTGTGTTTGTTCAAATTTCCCTTTTATAAGGATGGCAGTCATTGGACAACAGCCCACCCTAATTCCTTCATCTTAACTTGATTAAATCTGCAAAGACTTTATTTCCAAATAAAGTCACATTCTGAGCTACAGGAGGTTAGAACTTCAACATATCATTTTTAGGGAGACACAATTTAACTCAAAGGATTGATTGGTTCTCACAGCACCTTTAAAAACAGAATTGTTATCATATATTAACATCTTTCTAAGAGCAAAAATCTACAAAGAATAAAATAAAGCTATTCCCAAAAAGTTAATACAATTCTCGAATAAAGGGTGACTGCCTTGAGAAGGATAATCTATGGTATTTTTTTTTTTTATTCTCTCACTTTTCCTACTTCAGTGAGCATTTTCCAGAGAATATATAAGACTCTAGAAACTGCCTTCGTAATTTTTGGTAACTTTCATTCACGGAACATGAATTTTCAATGCTTCAGTGGGCTTGCATTTAGGTCTGGATCCTTTCAGCTTTATGTCCACATAAATCCTAACACAGGTTTATTGAAACTACAGAGAGTCCTTCAAATTGGTTTCACAAATTCCAAGAGAGTGGGGGTTAGAATCTTAATTGTGAGGCTTGAGAGGGAATGGACATTAGCTCATAAACATGCTTAAAACATGTCTAACTTGCTAAACAACTTGATTTTTTCCTACGAAGGCTTTTGTTTTCAGCACCAGAATAAAAATTCTTAGGCTGACAGATTAACTTCATTGGATAGCTGACTTTTGTCCAACGCTGGGTTTGAGAGCCAGTAACAAGCCTCATAAGAAAAATCCAAACAACATATAATGTTTGGCCTCAAGACATCCCACAGGCAAAGCAAATCCTTATCAAGAGGCCACTGGTGACCCAAGTAATCAAGTCGAGTTGAAATTAATGTGCGGATGCACGTGCTGTTCAAGGAACATGAACATCGTGTCATGGGACAGAGAGTGAAAGAAGATGAAGAACAAACACCTACTTCTCAATATATTATCAAACATCATGTTTGGAATTACTCTAAAAGTACACACAGTGAAGTATAAACTGCATTTGACCCATCTATTATCTGGAAGTTAAATATATCTAATTCATTTATTTCCACTAATCAGCTGCTACACATTTTTCTCCAGCTTCTGCCATCTGCTTTTAATTACTAGAACAATTCACAATCCAAACTGAAACGATAGTTAATCATCACAGGCTTTTACAGGTGTGGGTCAAAACTTAAAGAAATAAGCAGCTTTATTTCATTTCAAAGAGAGTCAAAACTTAACATGAATTGAGAACATTATCAAAGTTACCTTATTTATCCGCCATTTTGAGAGTTCATAAACAAAATCAACTTGAAAAGTACTCTTTGCTAACAAGGTTAACAAACAGTGTTATTTTGGGCAGGATGTTTGAAATTAAGTTTTAAAGACCCAGACTAACAGATTTCATGGAAGGAAGGAAGGCTGTGAAGAAAAATAACTAACACTGCCTCCAACAACAACAAAACCCTGGACAGCTGAAGTTAGATAGCATAACTGTTTCAACAACTAATAAAGTAAGCTTACCTTCATATCAGATTAACATCAATTCTGTGGAAAAGAAAACCCAATTCTTAATTTTCCTTTTCAGACAAGAGAAGGGAAGAAAGAGAAATGAAATTAACATTGCAGAATGTCCACTATGCATTTAGTATGTTACAAATTCAATCCTGTAAACAGTCCTATACAGATTATTTCTCCCGCTTTAAGAAAACTGAGCCAAAGGGATAAAATAAATTCAAGTTGAGAGTCAAACCCAGAGCAGTTTGTGATTGATGGGTACCTTCCACAGCTTGATTTAACACATGATGAATAGCAAAAAAGTTGATAAGAGAAAGTTTCACTGTATTTCCTTTAAAGGACATTGCTGGATTGACAAGTATTGGTGTTAAAGAAAAAAGTTCATTTTCCATCAGTACATGTCTCATCAAAGATAACGTCCAGACAATTTTACACACATAGACACACACATGCCCACAAATATGGTCTGAAATATTTAAGACAATGATAATGAATAATGAAGTGTTTTATTTTTAACTTTTGGGTGTTTTACAATTTTAACAATGTGTTGAACTCAGAGTGATTAAAGGTGGTGTTTTGAGTTCCCGAAGAGAAGAAAAACATTATACAAATTGTTAGAAATAATATTCTTAACTATAGTAAGATATTTTTATTTTATAATTGTTATGGAAATGTGTACATCTTACAAAAGAAAGAGTTGACTCTTTTATTTTTTATTTATGTTTACTTTTTAATTCAATTTTTATTTTAGATTCAAGGAGTTACATGTACAGGATGGTATATTGTGTGACACTGAGGTTTGGGGTTTGAATGGTCCCATCACCCAGGTAGTGAAAGCATAGTACTTCATAGGTAGTTTTTCAGCCCTTGCCACCTTCCTTCCCTTCCCTCTTTTGCAGTCTGTATTAGTCAGGTTTCTTTACAGGGAGAGAACTAATAAAAGAGGAGTTTATTAAGTATTAACTTATATGATCACAAGGTCCCACAATAGGCTGCCTGCAAGCTAAGGAGCAAGAAGAGCCAGTCCAATTCCCAAAAGTAAAGAACTTGGAGTCCGATGTTTGAAGGCAGGAAGCATCCAGCACGGGAGAAAGATGTAGGCTCAGAGGCTAGGCCAGTCTCCCCTTTTCACCTTTTTCTGTCTGCTTTATATTCGCTGGCAGCTGATTATTTTGTGCCCACCAGATTAAGGGTGGATCTTCCTTCCCAGTCCGTGGACTCAAATGTTAATCTCTTTTGGCAACACCCTCACAGACACACCCAGGATCAATACTTTGTATCGTTCAATCCAATCAAGTTGACACTCAGTATTAACCGTCACACAGTCCTTAGTGATTACTGTTCCCATCTTTATGTCCACATGCACCCAGTGTTTAGCTCCCACTTATAAGTGAGAACATGGGGTATTTGGTTATCTGTTCCTGTGTTAATTTGCTTAGGATAACAGCCTCCAGTTACATCCATGTTGTTGCAAAGAACATGATCTTATTTTTTCTTACAGCTGCCTAGTATACCATGGTGTATATGTATCACATTTTCTTTATCCGGTCTACTTTTGATGGGCATCTAGGTTGAGTCCATGCCTTTGCTATTGTGACCAGTGCTGCTATGAACATACAAGTGCATGTATCTTTTTGATAGAATAATTTATTTGAGAGTAAACTGTGCACTGATGCTTTCTAGTGAAGGGTTGATAACTCTCAGGAAATTCCTGAAATGAACAACAGGGATATTTACTTCTTTCCTTCAGTTGATTGCTATGAAAAAAAAAAAGAATATATTTAGAATTTTGGAAGTAAAGGCTCCAATAATAAAGAGTTTCAGTTACCTGAAAGAACTGTAAAACGCCTATGATAATATTGATCTTTGAGAAGGCTACAAATTGCAGATGGTCAATGCACCACTTCATGGTAAAATTCCTCTCTGACAAAGCCAATGAGAGGTCTTAGAGTTTTCAATTGACCCTTGTCAATTCTAGAACACAAGACAGGATAGACAGAAGGGGTTTCATACAGGTTCTCAAAGAAAAATTCAAAAATGGCTGGTTTTTATACTAAGAGGAAAAGCTGTATATTAAATTATAGATTTATGTAGTTCCTTCTTTTCATCCATTTAAGGAAAGTGAACCCTTCATATTTCTGGGCTCCATGACTACTAAGGATACACTTTTGGAGAACACAAAAGAAAAATAAATAGAACTGATAGAAAATGGGGGGGAGAGAAGGTTTAAGTGAAGAGGAAAGTAGGGAAGGGAAGATGAAAGATGTTGAAGGAAAGGAGAGAAAAAAGAGCTACAGCCGGGCGCGGTGGCTCGTGCCTGTAATCCCAGCACTTTGGGAGGCCGAGGTGGGCAGATCACAAGGTCAGGAGATTGAGACCATCCTGGCTAACATGGTGAAACACCGTCTCTACTAAAAATACCAAAAAAATTAGCAGGGCATTGTGGCAGGTGCCTGTAGGCGCAGCTATGCAGCAGGCTGAGGCAGGAGAATGGTGAGAACCCGGGAGGCGGAGTTTGCAGTAAGCCAAGATCGCACCACTGCACTCCAACCCCGGGCAATAGAGCGAGACCCATCTCAAAAAGAAAAAAAAAAAAAAAGAAGAAGAAAAGAAAAAGGAAAGAAACAGAGTTATAACAGATGCCATATGAGCAAAGTGCTTATAGAAAGAGCAAGAATGCTTAAAGTTATATTTTAGAAAGATCTTGGCTGGGCACATTGGCTCAAGCCTGTAATCTCAACACTTTGGGAGACTGAGGTGGGCAGATCGCCTGAGGTCAGGAGTTCGAGACCAGCCTGGCCAATAAGGTGAAACCCCGTCTCTACTAAAAATACAAAAATTAGCCAGATATGGTGACAGGCGCCTGTAACCCCAGTTACTCAGGAGGCTGAGACAAGAGAATCGCTTGAACCCGGGAGGCGGAGGTTGCAGTGAGCTAAGATCGTGCCATTGCACTCCAGCCTGGGGGACAAGAGCGAGACTTCATCTCAAAAAAAAAAAAAAAAAAAAAAAAAGAAGAAAGACCTTTATATAATATCTAATAAAATCCTTTCCTCAGTTTCCCTGTGACATCATCAGTAAAAGTTCTTACTTGTAGTTGCATTATTACAAACCTCCACCAATGACCACATGTCAGTAGTTTTTCTATTTCAAGTAGCCTATAAGGGGTTATTTGGCCACACATAACAACTGAGAGTGACATCAGCAGTTGCAGCTTAGCAACTCACGTTCAGCTATCATGCAGAGATGTTCCTACAGGAAAGGCAAAAACCCCCTCAGTATTCTAAGTATCAGGTAGAACACTAAGAAATCAATCTTCTCTGGAGGTTATGTGAAAAGGTTTGTTGATTTGAGATAAAATTTCTATGTACTTGAGTAGGATACACTCTCGACCTTTCTTTCTAATGCATACCCTTAAGAGGTACCTATGAAATAAACCAGAAAAGAACAAAACAATCCTTCCTCAGTCTCACTCCACTTTACATGGTACATGCCCATTACAGCAGTTTATTAAGAAATCGTTCCTTAAAAATGTAATTGGGAAGCCAATAGGCTGAGAGGTATTCAGTACCTTTGATTCCTAGATAAGCAAACTAAAGCCAAATATAAAAAGTAAAACAAAATTTAAGATAAATCAACCAGAAACTGCCAACTAACTTCTAACTAGGGACTTTCCAGCAGATCAAACCTAAATAAAACAAGCATCTAGCGGTAGCCAACCTAGTAATTTCTTTCCTCGATTTCCACATTCAGCTATAAAAGTTCACCACCCATGCTACTGGAGCAGAGCTCTCTGAATCTCTTCTAGTTTAGGCAACTGCCCCACTCATGAATTCTTTAATGCCCAAATAAAGTCTGTTAAATTTATTTTGTCTAAAATTATTCTTTTTAACAAAACCAAAACTCCAGGAAACAGGGAAAGGGAAGAGAGGGACAAAGGACCATTCAATGACTGATATCATTCTTGTTCAACAAACATGGACATGTCCTCTCCAGAATGAATTCAGTGGTGTTCCATGGTTGGAAACACATTTGATCAAATACCTGGAGGCTTGCAATATAGAGGTATGATAGGACTCGGACATTTATTGAGTCAGACAACAACTTGAGTGAGGCCTTGGAATTCACTGAACTTGAGTGCCTTGGAGTCTCTGAATTTGTCAGGGTCTTAGGGCCTCATATATCCTTTACCCTCAAATTTGGATTATGTAATATCAAAGTTAACCATCTCATGTACTGAATTCAGATAATATAACCAAGGACAGGGTAAACCAGCCAGGATATTACAGTCAGAGAGGTCTTGATGATTCAAGAATAAAATGAAGCAATTTTATTTGTTTAATAAAGAGATGGGAGGTAGCTGTTTCCTCAATCTCCTCTACTAAGGGTATCTCTTCAAAAGCATTACAAGTCTAAGAAGAGGTCCATATCTTTTGATTATACAAGGCAAATTCAGAGATTTTCTGATCCTTAGAACTGTAAACACATTATTCCAAAATAATCGCTGGAATCTATCAGGAAGTATACAGAAAACAATCACAAGGTACATCCATTTATTTCTTGAGGAGATAGAGAAGTCAATTTTTTTTTCTACTTTACTATATAAATCTGTGTTAAATTGTGTCTAGACTTTGTAGTAATTTTCATGTGACCTTCAATGCAAGTAAATCTTTTAACAGGTTTTTGACAATAAATTGTTCCCTTTTTTTATATTGGTAAGAAGGGGACTTCTGTGTACAGGATTGTTTTATTTCTTCAACAGTGACAAGTAGAAAACAGCAATATGTGTACTCATGAGGCAAAAAAGACAAATAGCTGAGTGGGATAAGGCTTGGATTAGCAGCATTTACTGTGAACAGTCGTGAAAGAAGAAGCAGTCCTTTCACAGCAAGCAGAACCTTAGTATCAGAAGAGAAATTAACTAATAAATCTCTATGCCATATTTTAATATCTTCTGACATATCCTGGGTTTCTTCCTCACCCTTACATCCAATCAATCAAAAGACCTGAGTATTCGTATACCCCAAATCTCTTTCAAATCCTTCTGCTTGTCTCCATTCACATAGACACTACCGCAGACCCTGCAGTCATACTCTCCCCTCAACAAGTTTTATTATCTCCAATTTTGCTGCCTCTCAAAGCACTTTTTCACACATGTATGAATCATATTGCTAAAACACCAGTGCTCTGTCTAAAGACATGATCTACAAGAACCTTCTTCATCCAGCCCCTGATTATTCCATCAGCTTGATTTCTCATGACTCCAGAATTCTTTCCCCAACTCTTAAATTTATGATCCTGCCGTACTGAATTATTTGGTGTTACTTGAACATCCTAACTCGGCCACCTGGAATTCTGAACAGGCTATTTTCTTGGTCAGGACTATTCATTCGCATCTCTTCCTCTTTCTCCTAAATAGTCACTACCTTCTTCTTTTCATTTATGACTCAACTAGAATGGATCACCTCCTTCTGAATTTCTTGTCTGACTATTCCAAAGCACCCCCAATTTTCCCTAGAGCACTTTACTTTGACCTAGTCTAAGATTTATCACACTATACCATATTCGCCAATTTGTACTCTTTCATGCTATATATCACACTTGTAATCCCAGCACTTTGGGAGGCTAAGGTAGTCAGATCACCTGAGGTCAGCAGTTCGAGACCAGCCTGGCCAACACGGTGAAACCCTGCCTCTACCTAAAAAAAAAAAAAAAAAAAAAAAGCCAGGCATGGTGATGGGGGCCTGTAATCCCAGCTAC
>NW_012104743.1:480814-486443 GCF_000951045.1 Mandrillus leucophaeus | reverse complement strand
TCACGCCTGTAATCCTAGCACTTTGGGAGGCCGAGGTGGGCGGATCGCTTGCAGTCAGGAGTTTGAAACCAGCCTGGCCAACAAGGTGAAACCCCCTCTCTACTAAAAAAAAAAAAATACAAAAAAAATTAGCCAGGCATGGTGATGGGGGCCTGTAATCCCAGCTACCT
The DNA here is from genome assembly GCF_000951045.1 of Mandrillus leucophaeus. Taxonomy (NCBI): domain Eukaryota; kingdom Metazoa; phylum Chordata; class Mammalia; order Primates; family Cercopithecidae; genus Mandrillus; species Mandrillus leucophaeus. The sequence goes on along the minus strand of NW_012104743.1, from coordinate 486,273 downwards.
GGGAGGCTGAGGCAGGAGAATCACTTGAACCTGGGAGGCAGAGGTTGCAGTGAGCCAAGATTGCACCATTGCACTCCAGCCTGGGCAACAAGAACGAGACTCCATCTCAAATAAACAAACAAACAGAGTTACTGGTACCAAAAGAAAAATGAATGCAAGCTGAGAATCAACCCCCCCCCAAAAAAAAATAATAAAACCAAAATGACTGTCCACCATAGTAAATAAATGACATAGCTATATAAATCAATACATTCTGTCAGGTTAAGAAATTACAGCTTTGCAGTTCATTCCAAATTTAAACACCTTAAATCTCATTTATGTGATGGTTTAACTAAGTTTTCTCTGCAAATCGGGTTTCTTTGGGGGCTAAATTAAAATCTAGTCAGGTTTTTTGGAATCTGCATAATAAATGGAAACATTTCCAACTGTATGCTGCAGCTTCCAGAGAGGATTTATGGTTATATAGACATTGACTTCAACTTTTAATTTAAATATAATGTTTATAACTTGATGATTGAATTTCCTCCATAAGTTGGAAACACAGAACATTTTAGGAAAGGATGGCTACATCTGAGAAATAGAGCAAAAAACAGCACTTTTTATGTAATTGCAATTCTAAATGATTAATAATGATTTAACCTGTAAGATAATTTGTTTATCATGTATGATTCAATTGAAAGATCAACTTATAGTAAAAAGTTAGGTTAACATGACAAACCAGGAGAGGAAAAATGGAAAGAGTTAATTTATGTTCAGGTAGGAGGTTCCAGTTACTCCTTAGCAAGCAAGAAAAGCTTGTAACACACTTTTTACTCCTGTGGGAGTTTCAGTACAACTTGGCTGCTCAGAGAAAAATCCTCCTCTCACAACACCTTTTTGTGATGAGAGCAAGCTGCCAAGAACACTTCCACCAGTTTTGAAAAAAGTCGGAAGAGTGTCTGCTTTGAGTCAGGTGTCGTAATTATTTTTTACAGCATTTTCACAGTAAGCCTCCTTAATCCTCCTGAAATTTTATAGAGGAATAAATCAAGCACCTGCTATATTATATATATTATTTGAGTGATCTCTTTAGTCTCCTCTGTTCATAGTTTAGGAGATAGAGATATTTCATTTATGGACATGAGAACTGTGCTGGAAGCATTAAATAGATTTTTTTTATGTTTAAAAAAAAACACTTTCCTAAATAAAAAAAAGTTTACAGAGCTATTTGATACAAGAGATTCTTGGTATGGAATCTGTTCCCAAAGACATCCTGATACGTCAGTAGAAGCATTGAATTTGGAAGTCAGATGCTTTTAGCTGAAGTTGCAAGTTTTTGCCCTAAAACTTTTGTGATTTCTAAGAGTTTGCTCGTCTCCATAGGGAGAAAATATCTTTTATCACAGAGTTATTGTGCGAATCTAAAAGAAATCAATAATGTATGTGACAGCACTCTGCCAATTACACAGTTGTGCAGTTTCTGCCTTGATACTTCCCTGAAATTAAATTCTTGAAAATTGTGAGGACCAATTACATTATGATGTAGTCCAGACAGATTTGTGAGATACATATATATTATATATTGATATATATGTATCTCACATACTAATAATGTATTATTATTATATATGTCAATGTATAATATATATATATCTCACATACTTATATGGAACTCTGCCAAATTTCAGTGAAATCATGATAGCTAATATTGATTAAGCACTAATCATATGCAAGGTACTTTGTAAGACTTCCCGTTTTAAACTTGCAACAATTCTACGAGGTAAATACTATCACTATTCTTATTTTGTTTATTGAAAAACCAAGGCTAATAAAGACTAAACAACTTCCCCGAGTCCACACAACTTGAAAATGTGGATCTGGGACTCGACACAGGACACTTCACTCAAGGCCAATATTTGTAGTTATTGTGCTTTACATAGCTTCTCTTTCCATACAAGTCCATGTGACAGAAGACATGCTCCTGAAATAATCCCTTGAATACACATAAAATTTATTCATTAATTAAAAAAAAAAAAAACCCTCACCAACTTTGGGGAAGTGATCAATCATTTAATAAACAATTTCAGGAAAATAGACATTGTTTTGTTTTATCATAGCCTCGACACTAGAAGATTTAAAAAACAAAATAAGCTAGTCAATAAAATAAGCTAGTCAATAAGTTTCTGAAATAAGCCGGTTTAGGCTAAATGATATTACATTGTACATATTTACCACATTTTGTTTATCCATTTATCCATGGATAGATACTAGGATTGCTTCCACTTTTTGGCTATTGTGCAAAATGCTGTTATGAACATACATGTACAAACATGTTTGAGTTCCTGCTTTCAATTTCTTTGGGTATATTCCCAGATTCCTGGATCACACGGTGATGCTATTTTTTAATTTTCTGAGGAACCATCAAGCCATACGGTTTTCCATAATAACTGCACCATTTTACATTCCTACAAGCATTGTACAAGATTTCCAAATTCTCCACATCCTCACCAACAGTTGTTAATTCTGGGTATTTAAAAAATAATAAACACACTGAGTTTTCTAATGTAAAAAAAAAATATGTATTTTTCTTCAAATTTCAAGAGGAAAGACCTTTGAAATATGTAAAAGAGAATCAAGAAAAATATAGTGAGATTATGATGAATGTGAAAATGTTGAGAATCGTATTATTGTTATTATTTATTTATTTATTTGTTTATTTATTTATTTTTTGAGATGGAGTCTCGCTCTGTCATCCAGGCTGGAGTGCAGTGGCGCAATGTCGGCTCACTGCAACCTCTGCCTCCTGGGTTCAGGTGATTCTCCTGCCTCAGCCTCCAGAGCAGCTAGGATTGCAAGCGCCTGCTACTACACCCAGCAATTTTTTGTATTTTTAGTAGAGACGGAGTTTCATCATGTTGGCCAGGCTGGTCTTGAACTCCTGACATCCAGTGATCCACTTGCCTCTCCTTCCCAAAGTGCTGGGATTACAGGCATGAGCAGCCACACCTGGCCTGAGATCTGTACGTTCTTGACTTACAAACCTACAAATGGATGTAGGGTCTCTGTCCTGAGTCTTCCTTATAATGAAGTTCTTGAAAGGTGTAGGAAAGTCCTTCTTCCTATATTCTCCATCTCAGCTGATGAGATTACACGATCCTTAATTGACATATAGCCTTGGTTTGTTTTTTCCATTATCCCTCACATTCATTTGATAACTATCCCATGCTAATTATCCTAATGTATGTTTCTAAAATCACTTCTCTCTTCTTCACCACTGCCACTGCCTTGTTGTGGCCCTCATCAACTCTAGTATTGTCTGGAGGACTTTCCTGTTCTCTCTGCCCCTCCAAAATTATCAAAGAGACAAATATGATTATATTGTTGCCTTGTTTTTTGCCCTACCAATATCTTCAGTTGAACTTCCCAAACACAGGATATGTCAAAAGATACTTTTTCACAAATGAAGCATGCAGGTCTCTTAGAACATTAATTTTCTTGAGTGAGAAATAATTTAAACATTTACATATTAAAATAGGCTGAGTGCAGTGCTCATACCTGTAATCCCATCACTTTGGGAGGCTGATGGGGGCAGGTCACCTGAGCCCAAGAGTTCAAGACGAGTCTAGTCAATTAGCAAAACCCCAACTCTACCAAACAAAAACAAAACAAATACTAGCTGAGCGTGGTGGTGCATGCCTGTAGTCCCAGCTATTGGGGAGGCTGAGGCAAAAGGACTGCTTGAGCCTGAGACATCGAGGCTGCAGTGAGCTGTGATTGCATCACTGCACTCCAGCCTGGATGACAGAGAGACAATGTCATAAAATAAAATAAAATAAAATAAAATAAAATAAAAATAAAAGTATTATGTAATTGAAAGCAAATGCATAAATTTGAACAAAACCATAAGCTTCAAAACGTTTTTCTATGTGAGGACTTGACTATGTGGGCTACACTGTCTCAGCCTAAGGGTTTATTTCTCTTTCTGTCTATACAGGTACATTGAAGAGAAACCTTGAGAAACATTGGTTTATAGGACAAAACATAGTCTCCTTAGCATGTCACGTAAGTTTCCCTATGAACTGATACTCTCTTATATCTGTAGACTCATTTCCTGCCACCTCTCTCCATGGTGATGCTTGGTGTTTCAGAAATGCTACATCAATTGTGGTTTCCAGGACATCACCCTGCTATGCCATATCTCCATGTATTTAACATGCTATTTCTCTCATGGCAGGAGCTTCTTCAACCTATTCCTCTTCTCTGTTCAAAGTTCTTCTATGAGGTAAACTGCATTCCCACCTTTCTATCTCCACTTAAATATCACATTTTTTTGAAGTGTCCCTTGACTGTCTCCTCTACCCTCCACTCCAGCAGAATGTTACTGTCTACCTCAATTATACTTTATTGTTCATATCCTATTGTATTGTGTTATTGGTTTGTACATTGGTCTTCTACCTTATAATGTCAATATTTTAAGGAAATATAGGATTTAAAACATAGTTTCTAGAGGTAGATGACAGGGGTTTGAATCCCAGTGCTACTATTTTCTGCCTGTGTGACTATAAGCAAGTTGATTAACTTCTCTGCAGCCAAATGATCTCTGTAAAATAGGGTCAACATGTATGCTTACCTTGCAGGGTTGTTGATAGACTTCCATGGAGTAATATATGTAAGGGGCCTAGAGAATCGCATAGAAAACAGTAAGCTTTCACCAATATCAGCTACTTTTGTCTTATTCATTTAAAAATCCTCAACCTGCCACAGAGTAGATGCTTGAGAAATATTTATTGAAACAAACTTAATTTCCTCTTTACCATGTACATGTTTTGGCCTTCAGTTGCTACTCTTGACCCAAAATAAAACCATGCTTTAAAAAAAAAATTGAAAAAAAATATTAGTAACTGAGAAACTCTAAATGTACTACTTACCCCCACAGTGTTTCAAATCATCGTGCCTCCCCTGCCCTAGTGTTGGCAGTGACGGTGTCATCTCACGATAAATAAACTGAAAGAGGAAGGAATTAAAATGCTGATGGTTTGAAAGGGAGTTTGTTTTCCATTCTGCGATTAGGAAGTGATCCAAACCTCCACACGGAACGTGAAAAGAGAATCTATACTTGGAGACCCATCTTTCAGAGTTATGAAAACCCATTACATATTTGTTGAAAGGCAAACGTTCGTCTATTTGGACAATAACTCCACATAGAAGAAGACTGCCAGAACACATATAAAATTGCCTTGCCTGCTACGGGTTTTGTTAGAGGCCTTGAGACTAGTGATAGATGAGCCTAAGAGGATTGCTTTAAATAAACCAAACCTCTTGGATTAGCACTGCTGGTCTTAGAGCCCCATGGGAAAGGCCTGTCTCCCGTGATTTCCAGTATACTCCACTTCCAATGAGCTGGAAATACCACAAGAAAACTGCTGTTCTCACGGTATTTTTGCCTTTTCCATTTCTGGTTTTAGCTAAGGAAAAAAAAA
>NW_012104743.1:469394-480764 GCF_000951045.1 Mandrillus leucophaeus | reverse complement strand
CTATGTGGGCTACACTGTCTCAGCCTAAGGGTTTATTTCTCTTTCTGTCTATACAGGTACATTGAAGAGAAACCTTGAGAAACATTGGTTTATAGGACAAAACATAGTCTCCTTAGCATGTCACGTAAGTTTCCCTATGAACTGATACTCTCTTATATCTGTAGACTCATTTCCTGCCACCTCTCTCCATGGTGATGCTTGGTGTTTCAGAAATGCTACATCAATTGTGGTTTCCAGGACATCACCCTGCTATGCCATATCTCCATGTATTTAACATGCTATTTCTCTCATGGCAGGAGCTTCTTCAACCTATTCCTCTTCTCTGTTCAAAGTTCTTCTATGAGGTAAACTGCATTCCCACCTTTCTATCTCCACTTAAATATCACATTTTTTTGAAGTGTCCCTTGACTGTCTCCTCTACCCTCCACTCCAGCAGAATGTTACTGTCTACCTCAATTATACTTTATTGTTCATATCCTATTGTATTGTGTTATTGGTTTGTACATTGGTCTTCTACCTTATAATGTCAATATTTTAAGGAAATATAGGATTTAAAACATAGTTTCTAGAGGTAGATGACAGGGGTTTGAATCCCAGTGCTACTATTTTCTGCCTGTGTGACTATAAGCAAGTTGATTAACTTCTCTGCAGCCAAATGATCTCTGTAAAATAGGGTCAACATGTATGCTTACCTTGCAGGGTTGTTGATAGACTTCCATGGAGTAATATATGTAAGGGGCCTAGAGAATCGCATAGAAAACAGTAAGCTTTCACCAATATCAGCTACTTTTGTCTTATTCATTTAAAAATCCTCAACCTGCCACAGAGTAGATGCTTGAGAAATATTTATTGAAACAAACTTAATTTCCTCTTTACCATGTACATGTTTTGGCCTTCAGTTGCTACTCTTGACCCAAAATAAAACCATGCTTTAAAAAAAAAATTGAAAAAAAATATTAGTAACTGAGAAACTCTAAATGTACTACTTACCCCCACAGTGTTTCAAATCATCGTGCCTCCCCTGCCCTAGTGTTGGCAGTGACGGTGTCATCTCACGATAAATAAACTGAAAGAGGAAGGAATTAAAATGCTGATGGTTTGAAAGGGAGTTTGTTTTCCATTCTGCGATTAGGAAGTGATCCAAACCTCCACACGGAACGTGAAAAGAGAATCTATACTTGGAGACCCATCTTTCAGAGTTATGAAAACCCATTACATATTTGTTGAAAGGCAAACGTTCGTCTATTTGGACAATAACTCCACATAGAAGAAGACTGCCAGAACACATATAAAATTGCCTTGCCTGCTACGGGTTTTGTTAGAGGCCTTGAGACTAGTGATAGATGAGCCTAAGAGGATTGCTTTAAATAAACCAAACCTCTTGGATTAGCACTGCTGGTCTTAGAGCCCCATGGGAAAGGCCTGTCTCCCGTGATTTCCAGTATACTCCACTTCCAATGAGCTGGAAATACCACAAGAAAACTGCTGTTCTCACGGTATTTTTGCCTTTTCCATTTCTGGTTTTAGCTAAGGAAAAAAAAATGGTACGTGCTGATCAAAAATGGCATGTGTATACAACAGAAAAAGAGTATCCAAACATTTGATCTTTAAACTAAATTGAATTCACTGTAAGCTTCTAATAAATTCAAGTAATTGAATATTCTCATAAGTTTCAAGGAAGCAGATTTATGCTTACAAGGGATCTAGATTGATTACACATTGACTATTCTAAAATTGTATTGCATATACATTAATTGAAGGCAAAGTGGCCAAATAAAATAACTAAAATTGATGAATGCCTCTAAATTTTTGTTTAAGGATATTTAAACTAATTCCAAAAAGTGTGTTATAAATAAATGAGCATACGTATTAAGGAAATGTTTGGGTACTTTTCTGAAAAAGATGGGCTTTTGTCTATTTACAACTTTGCTAGAAGGACTTAACTCCATGTTTAGCTTTTGCTTCAATAAAATGTAACAAACACTGAAGGATTGATCATTAACTATGTGCCAGGCAGAGTGCTAAGAGTTAAGACCTGGAGATGTATTTAAGGGTATTGTCGACATATGCTAATTCTTTTTAAATATGTGTAATTAAGAATATTTAGATAAGATAACTAAAGGAATGTGAAGGGAGGCAGGAATGGGAAAAGATACATTGGAAATCTTTAAAGAATAGTTTAAGGTTGTAATTTTCTTCAATGGAGTACTTAATGTTTTATCTATTATTAGTAGTAGAAGAAATTACTAAAAATTAAGTGAAAATTAATGGATTCTTTTAGCCTAAAAATCGTGATTTTTGCATGCAGTTAGTGTTTACATTTATCTATAAGGTAAAAGAAAAGACAAATTATTGTTTCAATTTTCTGAGTGGCAAATATAGCAACTATTCATAAACCAATTCAGCAGATCCTGGATTCCAGATGAAAATAAATGTTATTATTCATATATGTATATATAAACAGATACACTTAACTAAACCTATTAATTTTATATACATAATATGTACATGAAAATGCAGGTGCCAACTAATGGTTTAAGGGCTCAGGATTTGGAGTTGGTCAGATATACTTGGGTTGGAGATTTTGCTCTACTTCTTTATAGCTTTGTGACCATAATTGCTTAACTTCTCTGAGCCTCAGAATCCAGACCTGTAGAATAAGAATCATAACAGTACCTACATAAATTATTGTGGGAATGAGGTGGTGAGCACACAAAGTGGTTAGCTCAGTGCCTAATGAGAATCCAATAAAATTTTGCTTGAATTAGTGGTTGTAGTACTAGCAAGGTTAACAAAATACTATTAGTAGATGGTAGTAATACTCATATTATTAACAAGGAAATAATGTTAATAATGTTAATAAACTTCAAATTTTGAAGAAAAACTGAATTGGAGGAAGTTAATGATGTTAAAATAAATAACTTTAATGAGACCAGAAATCATAACAACTATGGCTAAGCAATAAAACCATCTGACTATGTAATAGTTGTAACCCAAACATAATATACAGTTGTATCTGAATTGAATTTTTTCCACTGAATCCAGAGAATATTCAAATGCAAGATTTTCAATTATCCAAAGAATATTTCTCTGCAGTTCAGTGAATGTGCCTAAAAATGACCAATATATAAGCATATCTAGATTACCATCTCTCAGTTTCTCCACTGTAAGTTCTGTGAGTCATAAATAGCACGGCAATATTTGAGCTGCTGCTGGAACTCCTCCTATGTATGGGACAGCGTCCCATTTTCAAACAACCCTCATGAGCAAAGTGTAGTAAATACAGTCTTCCTGTTACTCAAGAGCTTTGGGAACACATGACGCTTCTTTAAAGAATCAATGGCATCTCTGTTAGATAAATTGTCTTCTCTTAGCTGGAGTAAATATATTGCTTCAAAGAGGGATAATGAACTTATATCAAAACAGCTGCCTAAACCCTGGGGAAGTATCCAAATAGAGGAAAGAGAGAAAATAGCAATTTTCAAGGGGCCTCCAGGTCCCACCACGGGTAAGTAGGAAGAGCACAGTGATTGTTTGAGGATGTGACTCAGTCTCATCTGAGCCAAGCAGGTTTACTTATCCAGGATCTTCCTCTACTGGCTGCAGGAAGAGAAAGAACCTGCACCTGCCTAGGTGAAATGAAAGGTGAGGAAGTTGTCTTGGCTGCGTTCTTGAGCGTGTTATTGCACTAAAGGCATGGAGGCAGTACTGTGGTCAAGAGCTCTTATCTTCAGGCAAAAGCAAGAGAGCCATAAGTAGAAATAAGGAGAAGGAAGCTTTCCAGCTCTGCAAGAGAATTCTCTTTAATAACCATATGGTTTAAGAAGCTGTTTGGATTGTGTCATGTGTTCTCTTTGGACACAAGTTGGAAACCAAGATTAATTAGGATCATCTGGTAGTAAAAAGCAAAGAAGACCCTAGAGAAGATGAAGCAGCACCACAGAAAAATAGATTTCTTATTTTGTATTCCAACTAAATTCCCAGGCTTAATTGGCCTGGGGAAGTATCCATGACATAAGTGACTCTGAATTCTCCAAATCAATGTTTTCTTATAGTTAAAACAATTAGTGAGGACAGAAAACATTAAAACAGATCATATTTCTTTTTCTGGGGAAAACCTGAGATTTGTTTGCTTTTGAATCATGAAAAAGATCAGAATTTTTTTTCTACTTCTAGTAAGTCATTAATGCCTGTCATCTGAGATGTCTCTTTTGCCAAAGACTGTTTATAAATGGGCAATTAGAACTTACTGAAGCATTTTAGATGAAGGTTGTTTAATTGATGAATGAACTAACACTATATATCAAGTTGTGATTTTTTTTCTTCCTTAGCAAAAGCGTAATGTGGCATTAGGAGACATAGTGCAGAGCTTCTTTATATTTGTATGAATGTCAGGGCCTGGACTGAGACTGTGTACCGTGGAAACAAAGTGGAGAATATTTTGGTAGATACAAATAAAAGCCATTTTATACTCATGGCAACAATTTACCTATTTTTGGTGTGTGTGTGTGTGTGTGTGTGTGTGTTAGATAATCAAGCAGAATAATTGATGATATTTATTTTAGAAAAGAGTTGACCCTAATCTAATTCCTAAAAGCAGTTATCATAAACATGAAAATCACATTTCTTTATTGAATAAGATTCAGGAACTCAGCAGAAAACAATCTCTGGGCCAGGTGTGGTGGCTCATGCCTGTAATCCCAGCACTTTGGGAAGCTGAGGAGGGCAGACAACCTGAGATTGGGAGTTCAAGACAGGCCTGACCAGCATGGAGAAACCCCGTGTCTACTAAAAATACAAAATTAGCCGGGCGTGGTGGTGCATGCCTATAATTCCAACTACTCGGGAGGCTGAGGCAGGAGAATCTCTTGAACCCTGGAGGGGGAGGTTGTGGTGAGCTGAGATTGCACCATTGCACTCCAGCCTGGGCAACAAGACAAAATGCCATCTCAAAAAACAATAAAATAAAATAAAAAATAAAAAGAAGAAGAAGAAAAGAAAAGAAAAATGAAAACAATCTCTGCAATCTCTGTATGGGTTCAGTCATTGTGAAAGAAAATTGGAAGAAAAAATGTAGCTAAAAAAACTGCTTTTTAGGTCAAAATGATCGGGTTTTCTCTCTCTGCCTATAAAACATGTAATATGGATTGTAATTGTGATACAAAGATTGCAATTTAACTTCTCTTCCACACTCCCATTCTTCAATTTGATACACATTGATATATCACAGTAATAATTTATATTTTTTTCATTTTATCCTCAGGGAGTAGAAATAATCCATGTTTATCCTTGCATGATAGTTATTACCAAACTCTTGAAACTTACAGATCATATCTTCATAAAGGAAAATTCCTAGTAACCCTCAATCAAAACATGGATTTTTTTCCTGTTTTTGTCAAAGCACTTTATAGGATTATAATTTTCCCTATACAATATCAATGTTGGAACATGACTAAGATAAAGCTGAAGTTAGATAGCACAACCAACACAGAAACAATGTCTTAATAGGCAAGCCTCCTTTCTCCAGAATGGAACCAGCTTGCAAACCATTGATATCAACCACTTTAGCAGAGCGAACTGCATGGAAGCTTCAAACGTTGAAACTGGCAGGTTTTAAACCTTTATATCTTCTTGTATCCTTTTTAAGACTCCTGTGAAACTGAAATGCTTTCTTCACATGCAGAGAGAAGAGAAACATGCTTTCCCTTAAAAGTTATCAATGAATATAAAAGTAAGTGAGAGGTCTCCTCCAACGCCAAGAGAAACCCTTGAAAGTAGAGGAATGTTTTGTTAAGATTAGCTCTTTCCCTCCTGGCGAGAGAAGCAAGGGCAAATTCCTTTATCTCTCTTCTTTGCCATATCCTTTAAGTCAGGCATAAAATCACATTAAAGTCAGTCTCACTCTATAGTGTGGAGTACTCAGCCCAGAGCTGAGGGAAAAGGAGAATGAACCAGGACCCTGCCTCCAAGGAATGTAGCACAGTGGGACACAAGAGCATGTGACCACCTAATGTGACAGGAACTCATCCTTCACTGATTCCAAGAGGAGATGCACCCCATGAGCTCCTGGATACTCTCACTGAGGGGAAGGAGGGGTATTTATTCCAAGCTCCTCCTGTTTCCACGAGGAAGGACACCACCTAGACTAACATTTCTGCACTTCCTACTCACTCTTTCCACTGAGGGAAGGAAAAACAAAAAACTTACCTGGAGAGTTACAAAAATGGATCCAGATCTGCGCATACTCCCTCCAACCTGCTTCTCCTGGGACTTGCTAGGTGCCTGAGAGAGTGTTTTCTGTACTGCTCCCATCTGTGTTGTCAGAAATCTGCTTCTGTAGGGGAAACTTGTGATGGTCCATCTTGCCAGTACTGAGGATGGGGGTAAGTTTAATTGTAGAATAAAGGATTAACAACCTGTTCCCCTGCAGACTTAAAGGAATATTCTAGAATCAACTTTAGCAGTTTACCAAAACAAGGGATACTTTGAGCTGCATCTTTCTGACTCCGCACTTAACTGCAAATGTGTTCTATGCTTGATCAGGAGAGAGGCAGTTTACTTAGTGACCCTCCTAAAACCCTAATACCTTCCAGCTGTGTGAATAAATTAATGCTCATCAATGAATGGCTGGATTTCAAAGATATTTTCTTCTGTTACTATCAAAGTTCTTTCTTTACTAAGCAATTGAAAACAAGAAAACAATGAGAGAAATGGAGGGAAATATGATATCAATGAAAGGTGAAAAAGATGATGAATGTGACCGTATCTACAGCTTCAGAAGCCACCTCAGTGTTTAGGGCCCCATGAGTGTAAAGCCCTCTCCATCCATCCATCAGAAGGGCATAATTGGCATGGTAAGCTAAAAGGAAATTCTAGTGACAATCCAGTGACAGCTTGGAGAAGTTTGTACCACTTCATAGATATGAGGATGGACTATCTTTTTTTGGTGGGAAGGGGTTCATGGGATGCAAGAAGAAATATTAAACATCCCACCCGCATTATTTCATTTAATCCTCGTAACCAGGTAAAAGAGGCACTATAATTTTCTCCTTTTACAAATGATTAGACACGTAAAGCTGCTTGCCCAAGACCCCAAAGACTGGGAATAACTGATCCAGGGTTCAATTTCAAATCTGTTAGCCTCAAAGTCCTTGCTGTAACCACTCTGTAGATCCACCTTATTCATCATGCTACTGCCCATGTCAACTGCCTTGAAACCAATCAGTAAATGCTTGTTAAATAGAATTAACAGTGGGATTAAAAATACAAATGTGTACACGGAGGAAGCACTAAAAACCACACTCTCTTCACATTGTATTCATGTTAATGGACTTTGCAATTTACAAGTCACCTAAAACTAGAATAAGCTAAACGGCAGAGAATGAGAATATTCATGAGATTTAAAAAGTGAAAAGACTGACTCATCACCTACCTGAAAAAAATAATCAAGAATCCTGATCATGAGGCATTTTTAGCAAAGTGGGCACTACAGACATGATGAGAGCCTACAGACATTTGTCAAGTATAAGTACAAATGGTGAAAGGATGAATTTAATTATGTGAATCAATTTGAGAAAATGCAAAGTTAGATATAATTTAACGGAAAGCATTTTCACCATGAAAACTCTTATAATCTCAAGTGAAACAGAAGATCTGCTACTTTGGATGTTTAAAAATAGATTGCATTTACCCAAGAGCAAAGAAAGAATATGTCCATACAAAGACTGGTACATTAATTTTTTTTTTTTTTTTTTTTTTTTTGAGACGGAGTCTCGCTCTGTCGCCCAGGCTGGAGTGCAGTGGCCGGATCTCAGCTCACTGCAAGCTCCGCCTCCCGGGTTCCCGCCATTCTCCAGCCTCAGCCTCCCGAGTAGCTGGGACTACAGGCGCCCGCCACCTCGCCGGGCTAGTTTTTTGTATTTCTTAATAGAGACGGGGTTTCACCGTGTTAGCCAGGATGGGGTACATGAATATTTATAGCAGATTTATTTGTAATAGTCCAAAACTGGAAACAGTCTAGATGTCCATCAACAGCTAAATGAATAAACAAATTGTGGTACATATATACAATGGAATACTATTTATCAATAAAAAGGTATAAGCTATTACTATGTTTAATAACATGGATGAATATCAAAATAATTATGCTGAGTGAAAGAAACAAGACCAAAAAAAGTACATATCCTCTGATTTCATTTAGATTAAAGCCTACAAAGTGATCAGTGGTGTAGGTAGAGAGGGGAGGAGATAGGAGAGAATAAGCACCAATGAACATAAGAAAACTTTTGAGGCTAATGTATATGTTCATGAGGTGATTGTGGTGACTATTACATGGGAATAGACATACCTCAAAACAGCAAGTTATATACTGTAAATTTATTTTGTATCAATTGTATCAGTAAAGCTGTTTTAAAAACAATAATAAGCAAACATTTAAAAAAATAGGTTGTGGGACATACTAGAAGGTAAGGATGTAAGGCATTGTACCCACAACCAAAAAGTCAGAATGGCTACATCTTATCCATTCTTCCTCCACAACATAGCCACTTGCTTTTCTCTTGGTTGACTACTTTTCCTATATTCTTGATCCATGCAGTATACTGCTATTTGGAACAAAGAATAAAAACAAAAATCACCCATAATTCCACCACACAGAATTTATTTCCAGGTTTTTTTTTTTTTTAGACAGAGTCTCGCTCTGTCACCCAGGCTGGAGTGCATTGGTGCAATCTGGGCTCACTGCAAGCTCAACCTCCCGGTTTCATGCCATTCTCCTGCCTCAGCCTCCTGAGTAGCTGGGATTATAGGTGCCTGCCACCACGCCCGGCTAATTTTTTTTGTATTTTTTAGTAGAGACGGAGTTTTACCATGTTAGCCAGGATGGTCTCGATTTCCTGATCTCGTGATCCGCCCACCTTGGCCTCCCAAAGTGCTGGGATTACAGGTGTGAGCCACCGCACCCAGCCTTATTTCCAGTTTTTAAATATCAGATCATACTATCTCATACTATCTGCTTTTGAATTTAGTTATAGTATTAGCCTTATACAATTTGTATTCTGTTTTATTGAAGTTTCTAGTCTTTCAACTTTTCTAATACACAGAAAATTGTAAAAAGTGAGAGACTTAGGTAATCATCCCTTGACTTTAGGATTTTGCTTCATATTTCTTTAAAAAAAAAATTATAAAGTTCCACATTCCATTCCTTCCCTTTCTCTCCAGAAGTAAGCAAAGCCCTAAAATTCTTGTATGTCATTATCATATATGGTTTTATACTTTATTTTACATATATATGCATACAACAAATATGTACCATTGCTTTGTGTTTTTAAAAGTTCCATAAATGATACCATGAGGAACATGATATAGCTTGCTTTTCCTCTTCACTATGTCTTTGAGCTTTATCCATGTTGACACATATCAATGCAATTCATTTCTTTTCTCCATGTCCTATTGTATTAATAAATTCAATATAGCATTCTTGTTTCACTTAAAATTATGTCACAATTGTTCTCCAAGCCCTGTGGTTTTCTGGGTTTGGAAGTTTCTTTGCCCATCTCTTCCTGCCTGGCTCTGTCTCCTCCCTCAGGTCACAGTTCAGGGAAGCTTCCCAGACAAACCTACCTGAAGTATCTCTCATCTTCGCCACCACCTAACAAATAATAACTCTTTTTGACATCATCCTGCTAATTTCTTTTATAGCACTTGCTGCTTATTTTGTCTGTTTGTTTATTGCATGGTTCTCCTGGTGGACTATAAATTCTCCCAGGTCAGAGACTTTGCCTTTCTGGTTCACCTTTGTATTTTAAAGAGGTGTGTCACATTAGTAAAGTGCATGTCACATTATAGGTACTCTACTAATATACAGAGAAAGAATGAATAAATGGATCAACAGATGGATGATGAGTGAAAGGTCACTTGTTGCTTTAATTCTGTGAGGCTCTGTTCTATTGTCACCAAAGCAAAAGAGTTAAAAAAAAAAAAAAAAAAGAGGAGATCTTAAATTTTATATCTTATTCCTTAGCCACACATGGGCCAATCTACTCTGGATAGCCAATAGCTAAGTCTTCTATAAAAATAATAAACTTTCTAAATGTTCTAGTTTTCGAGTTTGAAAGCTACAGTTCAGCTCCCTAAATTTCTTTTTACGAATTATCAACTAAAACAGAAACTAAAATTCTGGCTATTCAGGTAGATAAACAGAACATAGTGTTTATTTTATTACCCAGGGAAGTATTAAATGAGACCACAAGTATTTCATTGTGGGGTTCATGAATTTTTTATAATTTATGCAGGACATAGATAATTTGTTTTTAACATCTAAATGAATAGTTTCTAAAGTTTGGGAAATCTGAGAAGATCTTTATTCCTACAGGTGTGAATAATACTCTTTTAATTTTTTAGAGACTACTTCTCAATACCATAATGAAAAATTGAAATTTCTAGACAGTAATTTAACTTTCTGTAATATCTAGCGATAAGAAACACACATATACACAAACATATATGCTTCTAAAATAGTATAAACGTTGATATAGTAGTTTTATAAAATTGACCTAGAATAATTTAAAAATATATGTAATTTTCTTGAATTAAAGTAGGTACTTTTATTCTGTAGATAGCACATATATTTAAAAGTATGCTTTGTATTTGCGGGTCCTTTAAAGTAGTACTCTTTATTTTGCAGATGTTTTAATAAAATGCCTAATACTAATAGCTACCATTTATTGTGCACGTACCATTTGGAAGGCACAGTACTAAGAATTACTATGTGTAATCTCATTGTGGCATCACAGTAACCTTATAAGGTAAATATTATTTTTTCCATTTTACATGCAGGACAAAACACTCAAGAGAGGTTATTTAACTCATCCAAGTAACTGGTAAACTAAGGCATAACTCTAAGCCTATATGCTTAACCACTACATGGTATTGTGAGTGAGGTACAGTACAAATGAGAATATAGAAACACACTTCTTCCTATAACCCCAAAATCATAATTGTCAATATTTTAGTTTATCTTTCTCTTCAGTTTTTAGAACTTGGGATTGTATTATATACGTTCTCTATTCACCTTTCACTTAAGTTTATATTATAAATATTGCCCATCTCACTAAATATTTTACTTTAAAAATGACTTCAACAGTTGAATATTCCTTGGTATTTATATCTAATGATTTAACCATTCCCCTTCCCAAAACTGTTTATACTCTGCAATTCCTAACCACTCACACACCCACTGATTAACTCAAGTGTGCTTGTTTTAAATAATTCTGTCTTCTAAGTCATACATTTTAATTAAGAAAATAAAATGTTGGAAAGCCCCAAGACTAATTACCTAGAAAGTATTAATTAGCTGACAGAAAGAAAAAT
>NW_012104743.1:460787-469344 GCF_000951045.1 Mandrillus leucophaeus | reverse complement strand
AAAAAAAAAAAAAAAAGAGGAGATCTTAAATTTTATATCTTATTCCTTAGCCACACATGGGCCAATCTACTCTGGATAGCCAATAGCTAAGTCTTCTATAAAAATAATAAACTTTCTAAATGTTCTAGTTTTCGAGTTTGAAAGCTACAGTTCAGCTCCCTAAATTTCTTTTTACGAATTATCAACTAAAACAGAAACTAAAATTCTGGCTATTCAGGTAGATAAACAGAACATAGTGTTTATTTTATTACCCAGGGAAGTATTAAATGAGACCACAAGTATTTCATTGTGGGGTTCATGAATTTTTTATAATTTATGCAGGACATAGATAATTTGTTTTTAACATCTAAATGAATAGTTTCTAAAGTTTGGGAAATCTGAGAAGATCTTTATTCCTACAGGTGTGAATAATACTCTTTTAATTTTTTAGAGACTACTTCTCAATACCATAATGAAAAATTGAAATTTCTAGACAGTAATTTAACTTTCTGTAATATCTAGCGATAAGAAACACACATATACACAAACATATATGCTTCTAAAATAGTATAAACGTTGATATAGTAGTTTTATAAAATTGACCTAGAATAATTTAAAAATATATGTAATTTTCTTGAATTAAAGTAGGTACTTTTATTCTGTAGATAGCACATATATTTAAAAGTATGCTTTGTATTTGCGGGTCCTTTAAAGTAGTACTCTTTATTTTGCAGATGTTTTAATAAAATGCCTAATACTAATAGCTACCATTTATTGTGCACGTACCATTTGGAAGGCACAGTACTAAGAATTACTATGTGTAATCTCATTGAGGCATCACAGTAACCTTATAAGGTAAATATTATTTTTTCCATTTTACATGCAGGACAAAACACTCAAGAGAGGTTATTTAACTCATCCAAGTAACTGGTAAACTAAGGCATAACTCTAAGCCTATATGCTTAACCACTACATGGTATTGTGAGTGAGGTACAGTACAAATGAGAATATAGAAACACTCTTCTTCCTATAACCCCAAAATCATAATTGTCAATATTTTAGTTTATCTTTCTCTTCAGTTTTTAGAACTTGGGATTGTATTATATACGTTCTCTATTCACCTTTCACTTAAGTTTATATTATAAATATTGCCCATCTCACTAAATATTTTACTTTAAAAATGACTTCAACAGTTGAATATTCCTTGGTATTTATATCTAATGATTTAACCATTCCCCTTCCCAAAACTGTTTATACTCTGCAATTCCTAACCACTCACACACCCACTGATTAACTCAAGTGTGCTTGTTTTAAATAATTCTGTCTTCTAAGTCATACATTTTAATTAAGAAAATAAAATGTTGGAAAGCCCCAAGACTAATTACCTAGAAAGTATTAATTAGCTGACAGAAAGAAAAATTATTTTATCAATGCTTTTAAAAGCTGACTGCTCTTCTCCAATATTAAAATGTTTCAAATAGATCTCAACATGATAGGATGAATACGTCAGTTAATGATCTTAAAGATTCTCTCCAGAAATAGACCTTGGTACATATTTCATAAGGGTGAGGCTAATAATATAGAAATGTATTTTGCTGATGACTTTAGGTGCCTGAAAAGCATTAGTAGCATAGAATCAAGAGCAACCAACCCACAAAATACATGACCTAAAACTATAGGTTGGTCATATGCATCACAGAAGATCATTGCCCCGATGGATCAGGCTGTCTCCCTATCCTAAGATTGCCTGTACTATAAATTTGATACATGCTAATAATGCATCAAGCCCAGATTTGCAAAGCCATTCAGCAAAAAGAGAAGGTATTGGTATCATGTTCATTTTAAGAAAAGGCACTTATAAAATTATCCTGAAACATTTTACTCATGTGTTAAATGACACTACATAAGTGAGATGTTTTACATTGACATAACTCAAGTCCCCAGATTAAATTAAAAATACCCAGCTATATGTTTTTCAAGTCAAAGATTTTGAAATGGTACCAGCAAAAGAGGTACAAATTAAAATTCTTAGGGATAAATTCATTAGGAACAATTACTAATCAGCATATCTTATCATCAAATCTGTAAAAATGGTTTTCAATTTAATTAGGTACTTGCACATTTGCTTTAACATCAACGAACTCATCTGCGTGCATAACACAGAAGATTTCTTTATTTCTCTGCTAGACGCTTTTGTGTTGTGATTACGTGATGTGAGGAAAATGTAAGAAATTAGTCTGGGAATTTTTATATCCTATCTTTTGAAGCTATTCATACTCAAAAACAAGTGTTTATGATTATTATGAAGATTATTTGGATTTAATTATTGTCTGATCTTACAAAATAATGTCTTTACAGCCTGCTAAATGTGTAGAGCTTTTATTGTCTTAATTTTTCATTAAAATAGAAGTTTATTACTATTTTACATATAAATGATTTTTATACCCATTCTTGTGCTGGTACAAAAGAGCTTTAAAAAGTAAATACCACTATTTAGATAAATAAATATAAATCTAGCCAGGCATTGTGGCTCACACCTGTAATCTCAGCATTTTGGGAGGCTGAGGCTGGCGGATCACTTGACGTCAGGAGTTCAAGATCAGTCTGTCCAACATGGAAAAACCCCATCTCTACTAAAAATACAAAAATTAGCCAGGCATGGCAGCATGAGCCTGTAATCCCAGGTACTCAGGAGGGTGAAGCACAAGAGTCACTTGAACCCAGGAGGTGGAGGTTGCAGTGAGCCAAGATTGTGCCACTGCACTCCAACCTGGGCAACAGAGAGAGACTCTGTCTAAAAAAATAAGTAAGTAAGTAAATAAATAAATAAATAAATAAATAAATAAATAAAAATCTATTTGATATTATCTTTCTCTTACACTTATTTTTGAAAGTGGTAATAAGTATATAAATATCTTTTGTTTCTAGGATCTACTTTGCATTGTAAGAAAAGTCAGAAACACGTGATTAACCTATTCAGTAAAATAACAACATGCTGCACTTACTGTATGTATAGAGTCAAATGAACTACAACTGCTTCTGAAAGAAGCAGAAATTCAGTCAAAAAGCTAACTTCCGGCCTGGCACAGTGGCTCACACCCGTAATCCCAGAACTTTGGGAGGCTGAGGCGGGCGGATCAAGAGGTCAGGAGATCGAGATCATCCTGGCTAACATGGTGAAACCCTGTCTCTACTAAAATTACAAAAAATTAGACGGGCCTGGTGGCAGGCGCCTGTAGTCCCAGCTACTAAGAGGCTGAGGCAGGAGAATGGGCGTGAACCTGGGAGGTGGAGCTTGCAGTGAGCTGAGATCGCACCACTGCACTCCAACCTGGGTGGCAAAGTGAGACTCCTCAAAAAAAAAAAAAAAAAAAAAAAAAAAGTTAACTTCCTATCATCGATGATTCACTATTGAGCAACCTTTTGATTGGTGTTATTTTCATATCACCAACAGAGGAAGTACTCTCATCTTGACTATACAAATTGGAGCTGACTTTTTAAAATGTAACTTGCAGGTACCCAACTCAAGCCTTCAGTCATTAGAATGAAGAATCAGTATATTACCAAGATTTTATAATTACTGAAACAATTTTTTTTTGTTTTATTCAACATGGTATCCAACTTCTCGTTTATCCCGTTTGCCTTAGATTCAAAGTATTCTTGCTTAATCTAGAACATGCTTACTGTGCTTGCTTAATCTTCAGATATGAAAACTCATTTGGCT
The DNA here is from genome assembly GCF_000951045.1 of Mandrillus leucophaeus. Lineage (NCBI taxonomy): Eukaryota > Metazoa > Chordata > Mammalia > Primates > Cercopithecidae > Mandrillus > Mandrillus leucophaeus. Next base: position 465,641 of record NW_012104743.1, on the reverse strand, counting down.
TTATAATACCTTTGATTTTAAGAGTGGATTTCTGCTTAGTGCCGAGTAAAATTTGCTAGACCACTTGGGGTGATCCAGTGACAGTTTTCATTTGGTTATAACAATCTAATTTTGTTACTTAACTATATTGTGTAAACCTGAAATAAACAGGGAGGGGGAAATTTTTACTTTGTTAAAATGCTACCTTAGTATGTATCCCAAGTCCTTAGGAAAGCTTTTCCTTTTGGAGTGATCAACAGCAATTCAAAAGATGTTCACCATTATGATAGGAGACTGCTGGTTTCTGTGTGGAGGTCATTTCAATGGCAAAATTTGAATCAGAGAAAGGAAACTTTAATCAAAGATAAGCATCTTTGTAATTGTTTACAGAAAACTCCCTTAAAGTAATTAAGGAAAAAGGGCTGGCAGTATAGCCTTTGGAAATGGCCATGACTAATAATTTCTATGCCAGAATCTTTATTTCTCCCTCCTTTTTACGAGAGAGAGAGAGAGAGGAGAGACATAGAGAGAGAGAGAAAACTCAGTAAGTGTTGAATTTTGGATTGTTGAATTTAGAGTTTGGGGGCAAGTTTTCCCATCATATTTGTCTTCTTTGTTTCTCCTGAGTTTAAACAGGTGTGCCCTAGGAATCTAGGTACCTCCTTATCTGAAAATGCCTGAAATCATGTAAGAAATAGGTCTTGAGTTCAGTTGTATGCATAACAAGTTAAGACAATGTTAATAGTCAGTTTCAGTAAATGCATAGGTTGGAAATGCACACTTGTTACACAGTTGGGTGCTTTCTTTACCACTGACCTAAATCCAGATGCTCCTTGAATAGGGAAATACGATTCCTTTCCCAACTCGATTTATCCTTGTCAATTAAATAAAACAAACGAAGTGTCAAAAGGTCTCAACAAAGAAGCATTGGGTAAGGCACAAACTGTTGTTTTGTTTAAGAGCAAGGGTCATTTAAATTGCACAACTGAAACATGCTAGAAAGCTATAAAATCATAATACTTTTCTAGACAAGAGGAGGTATTTTTGCATCCCAGCAATGGATTAATCTAACAAATTTCTAGTTTGTTTCAAGTAACAGCACTTCTTTTTATAGCATCTGTCCAGTGCTATGAACACTGAATGTCCAAAAAGTATATGTTTAATCTCTATTTTCATTTGTTATCATTTGAAATTAGATTTACTCTATGGTAGAAACATATCTGTTCTCGAAGTATGCCCTTGGGAAATTTAGTTGCATGCCAGGGATTAGCTTTCAGGACTAGCAGGATCAGAGTGTCAGCTACTCCATAAAGACAGTGTGACAAATGACACTTCAGTATCTTAAGGTCAGAAGTAGAGTCACTGAGGTCGAAACAAGTGCCCTTGATGCCTCTGTAAGGATGACGGAGGTGGCTGGAAAAGTAGAGGAGGCTCTCCTTCATGCTGTGTTGCCCCAAATTCTAGAAATTTTGAAATAATAAGCTTGACTGATGACACTTATATCAAGGAATTTCATTCCATGAGTGTTTGTCTGTTTTATTCAAAGCTGTATCCTCTGAGCCTAGGATAGTACCTACCTCAAAGTAGGTGTCTAATAAATATTGAAAGAATCTTTCCAAAAGCTGATGTTCCAGTATAAAAGCTGACCCTTCCTTATCTGCACAAGGAGATAAGATCCACTACCTAATGAGAGTATTCTGTTATCCATTTTAAAGCTATCATCTAAATTAATCTTATTAAAAGCCCTTAGAAAAAAAAATTTATTATCCTAATTTAAGAAGAAAATAACAACAACAATTTTTTTTAGGGAGAATGCTAGGAAACTTGCCCAAGATTCCTGCACTAAGGGGCAGTCAAAATGGTAAGCGATAAAGAGGCTAGAAGAAAAGATTCATGTCCTGCTCTCAGCTTTGCTGTTTTCTTCATAGTGCATTTCTCATGTATAAATTGAGGCCAATAATTCAGGATCTAGAATGTAACATATCTAAAGTCAACTCAAGCAATCAAGATCTGCACAAATGCAGAGCTCTCCCCTCATCAATATTATCAGCAAAAATACGCTAGATGAATAAAATATTCATGTTTAAAGAAACACAAGGTTGATTCTAATTTTTCTTTTATGAGGAGAATTTAAAAAATTTTACTGTTTAATAACTAATCCATTCACTTGATTCACAGTTCACAAAGTATACAATAAAATGCCACTGCCCCCCAATCACCCAGTTCTTTTCCCCACAGAAAATATATCCTTCTGAAACCAGAGAGATCCCTGATTCCCCACACAGGACGTGCAATAGAGGTGTTGTTCGCCTGCTTAGTCACCCACAGCTCAAACCCCTAGAGGGGAGCATGCTCCTAGGGGAAGCATGCATTTGGGCAGGTGCAGAGCACTCTTGGGCTCCAGCCTAGCATCTAGCGGAGGGTGACTACAACTCCCCAAGCCCAAGTGGGTGTGTGTCACAAAGCTCTTTTAGATTTGCCATCTGCAAATGGCTTGTGTGTTAATCAGCTCAAGGGACCCTCTGCCTTACCACAAGGGCAGAGGGCCAATGTGACAGCCTTCTGTATCCCAAGCTCTTGCCCAGTGTCCTGAAAGAATCAGATTACACATGGGATCGAAGTTCTATTGAGGGAGGAAGTGGCCCTCAGCAAGATGGATGGAAAGCTGGAAGGGGAGATGGAGTGGGAAGGTAGTTTTCCCCCAGAGTTGGGCCACCCGGTAACCAGACTATTCTCCAATCACCCCTCAGTCCAACTCCCCTTGGCATGCAGATGTCCGTCCTCTTTTCTCTTTCTCTGCTGCATTGTTCTGCCGTCAGTGATCTGCTGATATGCTGATTTCCATGTTCAGCCACTTGTGTCTGTGCCTGCTAAGGTCTTGGGTTTATATGGGCACATGATAGGAAGCATGGCAGGCCAGAGTGGTCTTGGAAAATGCGACCTTCAGGCTTGAAAACAGGAGTGCCTGTTCTCACATAGTTCCATGGGCAGAGGCCCAATGGTGGAACCCTCGCCAGGAGCCCCCGCCTGTCTACCCAGCACTCCCCTGCCACCCTACCATATCACTTCTAGAGATTTTATATGTAAGTTAATATATTGCTGCATTCTCTTTGTTAATATTTTGCATCAGTATTCATAATACAGTTTAATTTGTAGTCTCCTACTTATGCAGTTTTGTTCTTTATTAGGATTAATAAGATGCCTGTCATAAAAAAGATTTGGAAGATTCATTTTTTATTTTATATACTCTAGAACTTTTAAAATAGTACTGGATTTATTTATTCATTGAAAGTTAGGTCAATTTATCCTGTGAAAATGTCTAGGCTTAGTATTTTACTGGTTGGGAGCTCTGTGATAAATTTCTAAATGTATGGTAATGGAATATTTTAGAGTTTTTATTTTCTCTCTTTTAAAGTCAGTTTGGTAAATTATATTTATTTAGAAGAAATTTTGAATACATTTGTATAAATTTGAAATGATTATCTTTATATCATTTTAATTTTTCCCTATAGATAATTTCCCCTTATCATTTGCATCGATTTGACATTTTAACTCAATAAGCAGATTTTGTGTATACTTATTAATATTATTTTTCTTCTTTTTAAGCAATTTCTGCCTCTATAATGAATTCACTCTAATTTTCTTAAGTTTATTATTATTTTTATAATATCTTGGGTTGGATGCTCATTTCATTTATATTCTTACTTACTGCCTATTAACATATTTAAAGCCATGACTCTTCACCTAAGCATAAAACTCATATAAAGTATGAGCTTTAGCTTATTTAATAGGTCTAATATGTAATATTGTCAATATCATTATTTTTTGGTATTCCAAAATTTCTGTTTGGAAATTCTCTTGACCCAAGAGTTATTAAGATAAAATATTTGTATTTTCTTTCTTAGTTGCTTTTTCCTTTTCTAGATTTTCTACATTTGTTATAATTTTTAGTTTTATTACCTTGGGATCACAGAGATTGTATGTGCTATTTTCATTTTTTAGAATTTATTTATGCTTTCCTGATATATGGTTAATTTTTGTTAGTATTACAGGAGTATTTGGAAATACGAAGTTTCTATTGCTAGTAATTGTGTATGTGTGTGTGACTGTCATAACTTAGATGTCCTAAATGATTTTCTTTTCTTACTTCCAGGCAGTTGTCATGAATTATGAAATGTTGATTAAAATCTCCCACTACAAATCTCTTTTAATTTTGCTATATTTCATAATGTAAGAAAATATATCTATCTTTTGGACTTTATGCTTTTTTTTTTACTTTGTGACTATTAACGTTGTGTATTTTTTTCTTTTTTATTATGCTTTAAGTTCTAGGGTACATGTGCACAGCATGCAGATTTGTTACATATGTATACATGTGCCATGTTGCTGTGCTGCATCCACACCCATTAACTGATCATTTACATTAGGTATATCTCCTAATGCTATCCCTCCCTCCTCCCCTCACTCCACAACATGCCCCGGTGTGTGATGTTCCCCTTCCTATGTCCAAGTGTTCTCGTTGTTCAATTCCCACCTATGAGTGAGAACATGCGGTGTTTGGTTTTCTGTTCTTGCAATAGTTTGCTGAGAATGATGGTTTCCAGCTGCATCCATGTCCCTACAAAGGACATGAACACATCCTTTTTTATGGCTGCATAGTATTCCATGGTGTATATATGCCACATTTTCTTAATCCAGTCTGTCATTGATGGACATTTGGGTTGGTTCTAAGTCTTTGCTATTATGAATAGTGCGTCAATAAACATATGTGTTCATGTGTCTTTATAGCAGCATGATTTATAATCCTTTGGGTATATATCCAGTAATGGGATGGCTGGGTCAAATGGTATTTCTAGTTCTAGATCCTTGAGGAAT
>NW_012104743.1:408337-460125 GCF_000951045.1 Mandrillus leucophaeus | reverse complement strand
TTTGTCAGGTTTGTCAAAGATCAGATGGTTGTAGATGTGTGGTATTATTTCTGAGGGCTCTGTTCTGTTCCATTGGTCTATATCTCTGTTTTGGTACCAATACCATGCTGTTTGGTTACTGTAGCTTTGTAGTATAGTTTGAAGTCAGGTAGCATGATGCCTCCCCCTTGTACTTCCCGGGTAAGGTGATGCCTCTCCCTGCTTCGGCTCTCACTCGTTGGGCTGCACCCACTGTCCTGCACCCACTGTCTGACATGCCCCAGTGAGATGAACCCTGTACCTCAGTTGGAAATGCAGAAATCACCCATATTCTGTGTCGCTTATGCTGGGAGCTGGAGGCTGGAGCTATTCCTATTCGGCCATCTTGGCGTGGATCTCTAATGTGTTATTTGACGCCTAGGTAGTTATAACTACTATGAACTATACATTTTACAATTAAAATATTCACTTCTTTGTTTAATGCTTCAGGGCCTGAGTTCAATTTAGCAGTAAGATTACAATTTCTGCTTTCTTTTATGTTCACTGGCCTGGTGTATATTTATCCATTCTTTTATATTTAGCCTTCATGACTCATTTGTTTTAGGTGCAGTTATTATACACAATGTTAATTTGGGTTTTAATGTGATCTGGTCTAAAACCCTTTTTCTTCTAATAAGTAAATTTAGCCTTCTATTGATATGACAATATTATTATGTATAGTCTGTTGTTATTTATTCATTTATTTACCTTGTTTCTATTCATTTCTAACAGTACACAGTTCCCTTTCTTCTTCTTTCCTATTCTCTCCTCCATCATTTAAGTCAATTATATTTTCTTTTAGTATTTAAATTTGTGGTTTGAAGTATATTTGATGCTTCATTAATTGATTTATCACCCTGATACCCCACCACAATTATTTTAAATGAGGAGGAATAATTTACTCAACCTCTTTTTGCCTTCTCCTAATTTTTGTTGCCATAGTTTTTTCTATTCTGTCAGGATATGTAACACTAACTGTCCTATCATCCTAATCCCCACTCTTATTTTAGTGTTTCAAATAGATCTACAGTTAAAGATTCAGTACTAATCAATGGTAATTTGTATCCATTTTTCATTTCGCATTTGTCTGCTTCAAGTTCTTTTTTATTTCTTCATTTTTTTCTTTTTTTGAGATGGAGTCTGGCTCTGTCACCCAGTCTGGAGTGCAGTGGCACGAACTTGGCTCACTGCAACCTCCGCCTCCCAGTTTCAAGCAATTCATCTGCCTCAGCCTCCCGAACAGCTGGGACTACAGTTGCACACCACCATGCCCAGCTAATTTTTGTATTTTTAGTAGAGACGGGGTGTCACCATATTGACCAGGCTGGTATCGAATTCCTGACCTCATGATCTGCCTGCCTCAGCCTCCCAAAGTGCTAGGAATACAGGCGAGAGCCATTGTACCCAGCCTTCTTTAAGTTCTTTAGGAGAATCTTCAAAAAGTCTTCATGTAAACAACATTCTCTAAGAATTTGATGTTTAACGTGCCAGAATAGACAGCATTTACTCTGAGTAGGTATTAAATCCTTGGCTATAGTTTTTTCATTGACTCTTTTTGAAGAGGTTGCTTCGAGTACTGACTTTTGCTGTAAAGTCTAAGGACAGCCTGATATTTTCCTCCTTGAAAGGAGATTATGTGTTTTTGTGTGGTTTGTTTATTTGTTGTTAGATTTTTCTTTTTTTTTTGTTTTTTTTGTTTTTTTGAGATGGAGTCTCGCTCTGTCTTCCCGACTGGAGTGCAGTGGTGTGATCTCGGCTCACTGTAACCTCTGTCTCCCGGGTTCAAGCAATTCTCCTGCCTCAGCCTCTTGAGTAGCTGGGATTACAGGCATGAGCCACCACGCCTGGCCTATGTTTTGTGTTTTTCTTCAAAGGTTTCTTTATTTCTCTTTGACATTTGTTATGCTTACTCGTTTATGACTCTACAATATCTTTCCTGGCCCATTTTTTCCTGGAATATGGTGTGTTCTTATGTAGATTCAAAGTTGTTTGATTTTGATTTCTTTTAAAATTTCCTGATACATAATATTTACATATTTACAGGGTACATGTGAGTTTTTGTTACATGCACATAATGTATAATGATCAAGTCAGGGTATTTGGGGTATCCATGACTTTGAGTGTTATTTTAATGTCTTAGTGTCATTTCAATTCCTCTCTTCTAGTTACTTTGAAATATTCAAAATAGTGTTGCTAAGTAGAGTCACCCTAGTGTACTATCAAACAGAACTTACTTATTCTGTCTAACTGTATGTGTGTGGCTGTTTACCAATCCTCCTTCATCTCCCCCACTCCCAACCACCATTCCCAGTCTCTGGTATCTATTGTTCTACTCTCTATGTCCACACAATCAAGCTTTTTAGCTCTCACATATGAATGAGAATATTTAATATTTGTCTTTCTGTGCCTGGCTGATTTAACTTAGTATAATGGTCTCCCATTCAATCCATGTTGCTGCAAATGGCATGATTTCATTAGAGATATTTATTCAGAGCTATTATTTTTGTTTTCTTCACTAGGGATTGCAATCTGTCTTTGTCCTCTATATCTATCCTCTGCTTCTGATGTGTCCTTATTTTTTTGCTTTATCATCTTTTTTATTATCATCTTACATTTTGCTGTATTCTTAACAATATATAGTCTCTCTTGCCTAATCTGCCTTGTTTTTTTCTATTGTCACTATTATTTCTCCGATGTTTTAATTTTTTCCTCAGGGTTGTGAGTTTCGCCAGCCCACATTTCATTTCTTGCTGTTGTCTCTCCAACTCTTCTCCGAGCTCTTGCATTTCTGCCCAGTGCTCTTGTTTCATGAAAGCAATTTCTTCATTATAATGAAATAGGAAAGGTTCCCTTGTCCCCCTTGCAGTGTGTGTGATGAGGGTGTGGCTCTCTTTTTCAGTGCCCCGCTGCTCAAACCTCTAGGGGAGCATATAGATGGGCAGGCTGTGGGGCTCCGATCCCACAGCAGTGTCTAGGGGTGAATGTTTGCAGCTCCTGAAACCCCAATGGGCGTGTGTTACAGTGTGCTCTCTTAGTTTGCCATCTATAGGCTGCTGATGTCAACCAGCTCAATTAGATCTCCTTCCTTATCACAAGGACAGAGGAATTTCTGTATCCCAGGGTTTCTTGCCTTGGTGTATCAGAAGAATCATATCACACATGGGCTTGGAGAATGAGTGCAAGGCTTTATTGCATAGAAGTTGCTCTCAGCAGATGGGGGAGCCAGAAGGGAGATGGTTTTCCTGACCATCTCCGGACTGACTCTTCTCCAACCACTCCAGCCAAACTCTGTGTCATTCCACTGGTCAATAGCCTGCTGGCTGCTGGCTGCCGGCCTACAGGTGCCTGTCAGCATGCTCTTCCGCCTGTGTGCTTCTGGTGAGAGATTTCAATCTGCTATTCGTTGTATTCATCCTTCTTTCTTTTCTCCTCTCTCTCTTCCCCTTCTCTTCCCTCTTCGTAGCTCCTTTGTAATCTTTTTAAATTTTGCTTCTGATTTTTTGGTAAGGGTAACAAAATTGTGTTAACACAGTCTATTCATTAACCCATAAGTGGACCTCTTTTTTGTTGCTGTTGTTTTTCGTAGTCATAATAGAATAACTACTCACAAAGTCAATGTGAGGACTAGAATATTGAATATATCAACTGTAACATCTTCCTCATTCTGCCTACCTTCTTCATCCAAACTAATTACAATTTTGAAATTTGACTTTTTTTTGCTAGTGACTTTCATAAATAGAGTTCTATATTATATATATGTTTTGTAATTATAAATATATTCATACACACATCTATTTATAAATTTTATGTTGTTTGGCTTTACTTGTTTTCAACCTTATAAAAGCCCATTAAACATATGACATAGGAAGAGATTTTCAGATTTATTATTGGTCAGAAAAATAAAAGTCAAGACTTAATAACATTGTTTTATATTCACTCTATTCGCAAAAATTAAGTCTGATAGTGTTATGTCTTTGAGATCTCTCGTACACAGACATTCCTGTTGCTTTTTTTCCTCTGTTTCAGCAAATTTTTATAAATTTCCAGGCTATTCGTTTTTCTCATCCACTTTTGAAGGAGATGAGTTTCAATTCCTGAGGCCAATTATTTAAAGAAAAAATTTATGTAGAGTGCAAGCTATGTTCTTAAATATCTGATTTTTTTTTGTAATCCAAGCTTTTGGATATGAGTTAGATCAGCTCTTAGATATGTCTCCTATGTTTGTCACAATGAAGCTAGGTCCAGGAAACTCCATACACTCCAGCTCATACATGTTGTTTATGTTTTCTCACAGTAATAAAGTAGGATGTTATAGGGTGTATGTTTAAAGGTTATATATTTCAGGTTATTTTTCTCATCTTCACAGATTATATTCTCACCTTAAAAATCTATATTTGGGGGGCACTAATGGAGCAATATGGACTGTATTTACCCTACATCTGAAATCACTCAAAATCTAGACAAAATATACCAAATAATAGTTTTCTGATGCTGATGTATGAAAGAGAAGAAACAGAAGTGTGAGCCCTACAGTTGTGCCAAATTAATTCCTGAAGAGGGTTTCCAGGTTTTTGATCAGAAAAAAGAAACTCAAGAAGAGTCCAAAGTCTACCTGAGCTGAGGAGATGAAGGTGGGCATCCAAGGTTGCCCTATAGCTATAGTTTGTAGAGCAGAATACCTTATAGAGAAGAAGGAACAGGAAGGAGAAAAAAAAAAGAAAGCTCTGGGTACTCTGAATATTCTGCTGAGCACAGATAAGTATTTACTTGGAGAAAACTGTTAGAGACCATGAGGGAAGGGAAAGTACCAAATGGAGGAGGCAGAATAATCCCTGGAGCTCAAAGAAGGATGGGAATAGTTAATGTCCCCACTAGCTAAAGTAGAAAAATCTTGCAGCACATGGGATATCAGGCAGAGTACTATGAAGGTTATCATCTCAGTGGCACGGAAAATTAGCTCTACACTAGTTGTTCTACTGCTGTAAAATAAAGCTTGAAAGCAGGATTCAAAAAAGTCAAACATTTCCAATTTACCTAGATTCATGAACAAAGTTTAGTAACACATTAAAGAATGTGAGCAATCAGCAAAATAAAATTTACAATGCCTGGCCTCCAATAGGTAATTATCAGGCACACAGGGAGGCAAAATCTAAAATTCATGAAGAGGGAAAAAATGTAATCAATCAAGACCAACGTAGAACTGGCAGATGATTAGTATACAAAGATATCAATGTAGTTTTATAACTATTTTCCTCATGTTTCAGAAGATAGAACAAAATATGATTGTTTTAAGTATACAGTAGATATAAGAAAGATGCAAAATGAAATTTTAGAGCTAGAGAATACAATGTTTGAGATTTAATATACAATATATAATAACAGGTTAATTGAAGACATGGTATTAAAAATTAACCAAATTAAAACACAGAAAAAAGTAACATTATAACTAGTGATAAAGAGAATATCTTCTTAAAAGCCTCCAGAGTAAAATAACACATTTCAAACAGAAGAGCAAAGATAAGAATAACAAGAGACATCTCTTCAGATACAGTATAAGCCCAAGGACAGTGGGACAACATCTCTACAGAAAATAAAAATATTGCTAACCTAAAATTTTATCACCAATCAAATATCTCTTTTAAGAATGTAGAAAAAAAAAAGCTGCGCATGGTAGTGGGTGCCTGTAATCCCAGCTTCTTGAGAAGCTGAGGCAGGAGAATTGCTCGATCCTAGGAGGCAGAGGTTGCAGTGAGTCAAGATCACACCATTGCAATCCAGCCTGGGCAACAAGAGTGAAACTCCATCTGAAGGAAAAAAAAAGTGGAAAAATATATTCCAGATATTCTAAGGCTGAAGGGACTCATTACCAGCAGACATTTAATCCAAAAAAAGGTTAATTTGAAGCGATTTATGATGAAAGAAAATGATATCAGGTCAAAGTCTGGATCTTTACAAAGCAATTAAAGTCACCAGAAATAATAATAATAAAATAATTGTCTTTCAAATTTTATTAAAAGATTCTTGACTGTTTAAAGCAAAAATATTGCAATAAATTTTGGGATTTATTATCTACAGAGAGAAGTAAAATGTATGACAACAATAGAGCAAAAGCCAACATTACCCTGACACCAAAATGAGAAAAAGATACTAGAACAACAGGAAAATCTACAGACCAATATTGCTCGTAAATATAGACACAAAACTCCTTAACAGTATTTCTGATATTTAAATCCAACAATATATGTAAGAGGAATATATCATGACCAAGTGAGGTTTATCCCACGATTCAAAGTATGTTAATATTAGTATATTAAAATGTTTATATTAATATCTTCAAAAGTCAATCAATAGAATTTACAGTATTAAAAGACTAAAAAATGAAAAGCCATATAATCTTTCTTAATACATGCAGAAAAAATATTTTATAATAGCCAACATCCATTCATGATTAAAACTCTCAGCAAGCTAGAATAGTAAAGAAAGTCTAATGTATAAAAGTCTAAGTAGTCTATGAAGAAGAAAGTCTTCAGAACTAATAAATGAGTTTAGCAAGGTTGTAAGATATAAAGTTACTATAAAAAATTCAACTGAGTGTATATATGAGCAATAATGAATCTGAAACTGAATTTTTAAAAAACATCATTAAAATAACATCAAAAATATAAACTATTTAGACATAAATTTGGTGAAAGATGTGCAAAAACTGTACACTACAAAGCACAAAATATTTCTGAGAGAAATTTAAAAAGACTCAAGTGAAAATAATATATCATTTTTATTTGAAGACTCAATATTATCAACATGTTAATTCATCCTAAATTGTGCTTCAGTAATATCCTAATCAAAAGCTAAGCAAGCTTGTTTGTAAAAAATGACAATTTAATTTTAAAAGTTATATAGAAATGCAGATATTGTCAGCATGTCAATTCTTCCTGTACTGTGCTTCAGTGAAATCCTAATCAAAAGCTAAGCAAGCTTGTTTATAAAAAATGACAATTTAATTTTAAAATTTATATAGCAATGCAGAGGACCTTGAAAGCTAAAATAACTTTAAAAAGGAAAAGTTGAATTTATACTAACTGAAATGAAGATTTATAAAGCTACAACAGTAAAAACAGTGTGGTATGTGACACCAATAACCACATTCCATTTACAAAGATTAACTCAAAGTGGATTAGAAATCTAAACGTAAGAGTTAATACTGATGGGGTAGGGTGGCTCACACCTGTAATCCCAGCACTTTGGGAGACCAAGGTGGGTGGATCACCTGAGGTCAGGAGTTTGAGACCAGCCTGGTCAACATAGTGAAACCCCGTCTCTACTAACAATACAAAAATTAGATGGGAGTGATGGTGGGTGCCTATAATCCCAGCTACTTTGGAGGCTAAGGCAGGAGAATCGCTTGAACTTGGGAGGCAGAGGTTGCAGTGAGCCGAGAACACACCATTGCACTCCAGCCAGGGCAACAAAAGTGAAACTCTGCCTCACAAAAAGAAAAGTTGGCCGGGTGCAGTGGCTCACGCCTGTAATCCCAGCCCTTTGGGAGGCTGAGGTGGGTGGATCACGAGGTCAGGAGATAAAGACCATCCTGTACCACAGTGAAACCCCGTCTCTACTAAAAAATACAAAAAATTAGCTGGGCATGGTGGCGGGCACCTGTAGTCCCAGCTACTTGGGAAGCTGAGGTAGGAGAAGGGCGTGAACCCAGGAGGTGGAGCTTGCAGTGAGCCGAGACTGGGCCACTGCACTCCAGCCTGGGTGACAGCGAGACTCCATCTCAATAAATAAATAAATAAATAAATAAATAAATAAATAAATAAATAAAAATAATAATAAAGTTAATACTAAAAACTCTCTAGGAGAAAATCTTAGTTTCCTTGAGTTTGGCCCAGATTTCTTTCATAGAACACAAAACACAAACTACAAAAGAAAAAAAAAATTAACAAACTTAACTTTATCAAAAGTGAATTCCTTTTATTTTTTTAAAAGATACTTACAAAAGCAAAAAGCCAACACAGACCTGGGGGAAGTATTTGCAAAATATTTATCTCACAAGTGACTTAAATGTGGTATATGTAATGAATGCTTACATCCCATTCATAATACAAACATTCCAATAAAAACTAGGCAAAAGATTTGAACAAACAGTTTACCACATACGGATGTCAGAGACGTGAAAAAATGCTAGACCTCCTTGGTCATTAGGGAAACTCAATTTATAACACAATAATATTTTACTATACACCCAAGGGATAGCTAAAATTGAAAAGACTACCATATCAAGAGTTGGCAGAAATGTGGAGCAAATGGAGCTCTCATATATTGCTGGTTTGAATGTAAAATAATACAACCACCTTGTTAAATAGTTTGGCAATGTCTTAAAATATTAAACATACACTTAGTATTTTACTCAGTCCTTCTACTTCAAGGTATTCTCCCAAAAGAAATAAAAGTGTATGTCCGTATGAAGAGTTGTACATGAATGTTCATAGCTTTATTTTATATATATTATACATAATTATTTTAAATATAATATATAATATGCATAATTATATATAATATATAAATTATACATATATTCTCACACACACACACACACACACACACACACACACACTAGGCATAGACAAACTATTTTTGTAAAGGGCCAAACAATACATATTTTCAACTTTCTTGGTCAAATAGTTTCCACTAAGCTCTGCCGTTCTATGAAACAACTATATACAATATATAAGCAGATGGGATAGTCATATGTGGCTAACAACAGGATGCATTCTGTCAGTTGAATTTGGCCTGCTGAATTTGCCAAACTCTAATATAGATACAGTGAACTATTACTACTCAACAATAAAAAGAAATAAGCTTGATATATGTAATAATATGGATGAACCTTCACATAGTTATGTTGAATTTAAAAAGCCAGATTAAAAAAAGAAAGCATATTGTATAATTCCAGTTATAAAATTCTAGAACTTGCAAACCAACCTATAGTCGTGAAAGGTTTATAAGTGATATCTTGGGAATGGCTATAAAATTATTTAGATCTATTTCTTTTAGTTTCTTGAACATATTTATGATATTCAATTTAAAGTCTTTGTCTAGTAAATCCAACATCTGGGCTTCCTCAAAGACAATTTCTATTGACTGCTTTTTTGTTTCCTGTATAGCAGCCATATGTCCCTGTTTATTTGTGTGAGTGATGACTTTTTTGTTAAAAAGTAGATATTTTAAATACAGAACGTGGCAACTCCAGAAATTTAATTCCCTCCCCCAAAATTGTTGTTGTTGCTGCTGCTGCTCTCACTGCTGTTTATATGTTATTGACTTTCTTGGGCTAGTTCTGCATGACCTGTATTCTTTTCCCTGTGCAGCCACCAAAGTCTCTGCTTCATTAGCTTAGTGGTCAACTAATGATTGTACAAATATTTCCTTAAATTCCTTGAACCAATAAGTTGCTCATCCTTTATTGGAGCAAAGAGAATCCTTCAATTCTCTGGCAGCTATACCTTAGTCTTTATTATCTAGTTGTGCAGAGTCTTGAGATCAACCAAAGATTAGATGTTAGGACATTCTCAGGTAATTCCTGGATATTCCTACAGTCCAACATGGGTGCAATGCCTTGTAGATCTCCAAGAATATGTTGGAGCTTTTCAAAGCCCCCTATAGAAATCAAATTCTTCAGGTTTTCTTTTAAAGTTTTGTCCAGATTCTTGTTTTCTCTAGGAGTATCACTGCCTCAAGTAGCTGAGATATTAAACAATTACCACTGATTGTTTCTGACAAACTTCCCTGGGGATAGAACTTTCCTCATTGAGTGAACTTTAAATAAAAGTCAAATAAAGACAATCTCTGTGAATGGGGCTTTAGGAAGTTTCTGGATGGGTCAAATAGTGACAATTCTCTGAGGATGGAGCTTTTTGGGGAGCTGCAGAATTGTTCTGTCCCCCTCCAATGGCAGCCAGTCTCTTGGTTTTTGTAACTTCTGTGGTTCCAAGGCTGCTAATTTTCAAGGTTTCTGTGGAACTAGGGAGAAATAGGTGGAAATAGGTCAAGTTAAAATTCCAGAAAACTCACTGGCCCTACTGAGATTCAATTGTATTTTTGTATAAGTGCCTCTCAGATTGTTGTAAGCCTTTGATTAGTTTCTAGAGTTATTGAAAACTTGATTATGACAGTTAAGGCAGTGTTTTCATTTATCTTATGGAGGAATGGATTTTTGGAGATCATTAACTCTGCCATTGCAGACGTTTTTCTCTGGGTTATTGGATTTTACTACTCCCCATATTTGCCAAATATAGCTTATGTTTCGGTATCTCATTTTTTCTTGTTAATATTTTGGATTGCTTCCAGAAAATTAGTGAAAAAATCTGGCTTTAACTTGCATTTCATACCAAAGGCTCTACTTGTTTTATACTTTAAAGTAGATGAAGAGAAGAAAATAGTTTTGAAATTATATTGAAAATGTAAAGCATGCAGTAGTCTAAGAACTGTGCTATGCTGAAAGGGGAACTCCTGGCAATGTGAAACTCAGCAGACACATGTTGCTGCTCTAAAGGGATTTTCCTATATATTTTGTTGGTCTTTTAAATTCTTTATCTTAATTTTTCCTAGCATGTTCAAGAGCCCCAAATAAACCATCCATAAATATACAAGATTAGTTTAACCTGAAATCTGGTGAATCTATGGAATTATTTTATATACCATTAATATACTTCCATTACTCATTCAGCAAAATTGAAATAGAGGAAGACTATATGATTATAAAAGGAGGCAGGGATCACATGTGATAGTCTATTTCACATGTGCCAACCTAGGAATGTGTCTCATTTAGTCACTGTATATGCAAATCTCCAAAACTTAAATCCTTTGCAAAATATCTGAATAGCAGCATTTTGATTTTTTTTTTCTTTTTAATATATGAAACTTTCTGTCTATGTATGTGTGCATCAAGTCATGATCTTATCTAGGAAAAGAAAGGTCCTCTGTTTAATGTAGTTTTTAAAAATTTTTCTTTGGAAAGTAAAATTAATGGTGATACAAAACCAACGACTTCCAGTGATGTGATAGCTGTTGTGCCATTGGATAGCTAGGCACCAAATCCAGCAAAGTTAGAAGAGGCATTGAAGCATTTAAAGGTACACGGTTTTTGAATCATAAAAAAACCCTGAGTCTGAATTTTTACTTCTACTGCCTCCTCTGTAAAATGAAAATAACAGTAACCCCTGCCCCAAAGGGCTGTAATGAGGACTAAGTGTTGTAATCTATTTAGAACCCTTAGCATAGTGTCTGACACTGGTAAATCTTAAGTTTTGTCACTTCTTATTAACTATTCATTTATGATTAGCATGTCTCCCTTATGTTAACCTCAATGAAATAAATTAAGATGCGATGAAAAGAACGCTAAGTCTGCCTTTAAATATAACATTTAAGAAATGTGTTTATTCATTTAAAAAAATCAACATAATGGACAGGTAAAAGGCTACCTCATTTCTTCTAAATGTTTTTAACCTGAAGTTTGCTTGCTTTCTAATTCTGACCGCCATTGTTCAGTATTATCATCTCTTGCCTGCATTACTATGGAAGCCACCAAACTATGTCACGTGCTTTTCCTCTTACTCAATTCTTCATCCAATTCCAGTGTATTTTCCCACAGCTGCCAGAGTAATCTAAGAGAAACACCTACCTTATAGAGAATTCTCAGACCCCTTAAGATGACTCTTTTTTATACCTGTCATTCTACCAATAATCCTCTATATGCCTAGAATATCCTCTTTCCCTCTTTTGGCTTTTTCTTTTTTTCTTGGTCAGGAGACAGGAGTGCTTTGTTTACTCCTACTTATCTAGTAAGATTTACCTTAATGATAAAATCCTCTAAGACTTCCTTGGGTCTTTAGCTTGTATTAGATGTTTGTCTAATAGTAAAAACAAACAATGTTTTTGCTACTTTCACACACTCTACAATACTTAACTTTCGACACCAGATGTGTGGGATTTTTCTTCACATACACTAAATAATTCTCCAACAGAAACCATCTAGGTGCTCTATAATTCAATTACATTCTAACCTGGAGATAAGAGCAGATCCCATAGGTTAATGTCTCGGTCTCACAAGACATCCCCCTACTTCATATGCCAGTTGCAAGTTGCAGATTGTGATCTGCACTGCTGACCAACTGTCTATAAACTGGGAGTCCTCATGTCTACCTCCTTAGGTTTGATTAACTAGCTGTATTGGCTCAAAAAACTCAGGGAAACACACTTACTGGCTTATTATATTAATAAAGGATATGATAAAGGATGCAGACGAATAGCCAGATGGAAGAGATGCATAGGGCAAGATATGGAGGAAGAGGTGCAGACCTCCCATGCCCTCTCCAGTAGTACCACCCTCCAGGAACCACGATGTGTTCATCAACCCAGAAACTCTTCAATACTCATCCTTTGGGATTTGTTTGGAGCCTTTGTTACATAGGCATGATTGATTACATTGTAGGCCATTGGCGACCAAACCAACTTTCAGCATGTCTCCCTTTTTCAGAGGTGGGGAGGGGATGTTGAAATTTCCAACTCTTGTTGGGCACGGTGGCTCACACCTGTAATCGCAGCACTTTGGGAGGCTGAGGCGGGCAGATAACGAGGTCAGGAGATCAAGACCATCCTGGCTAATATGGTGAAACCCTGTCTCTACTAAAAATACAAAAAAATTAGCCGGGCATGGTGGCGGGCGCCTGTAGTTCCAGCTACTCGGGAGGCTGAGGCAGGAGAACGGTGTGAACCCAGGAGGCGGAGCTTGCAGTGAGCAGAGATGGTGCCACTGCACTCCAGCCTGGGCTACAGAGTGAGACTCCATCTCAAAACAAACAAACAAACACACAAACAAACAAACAAAAAACAAACAAAAAAATCATGTGGTTGAACCTTCCCTGACGATCTGCTCTCATCCTGAGAAGCTCTCCAAGAGTCACTTCATTAAAATAAAAGATGTTTCTGTAATTCAAGAAATTCCAAGGGATTCAGGAACTGTGTCAAAAACTGAGGTCAAAGACAAAATATCAGATGATTCTTCTAGCACACCAATCTCAAGGATTTTAGGAGCTCTATCTGAGTAACCAGGGACAAATATTCTGTTCTAATATTTCCTTTGGGACCCTGATTCCTGACACAGAGCTCCTAGACCTTTGTAATTTCCTGAGTGCTAGGAATGTCTGGCACAGAGTTCCTAAATCCCTTGGAATTTCCTGGGTGATAGAAGCATTTTTGTTCCAATGAGGTGACTCCTAGTGGGTTCTTGGATAGCTTCAATATGGAGGCTTGTTGTCAGGGAAACCAACAGAGTGATTGCAGGGTTGGAACTTTCAGCCCCACCCACCAACCTCTGGATACACGGGAGGGGCTTAAGGTTGAATTGATCTTCAACAGCCAATGATGTAATCAATAATGCCTACCTAATGAGGCCTCCATAAAAACCCAAAAGGACAATGTTTGGAGAGATTCTGGGTTATGAGCAGTTGAATGTTCCTGGAGAGTAGCTCAACTTGACCAAAGAGAGCATGGAAGCTCCACACCTCTTCCTCCATACCTTGCCCTATGCATCTCTTCCATCTAGCTGTTCATCTGAATCCTTCTTCATTTCCTTTATTAATATAATAAACCGGTTGTATTAGTCCATTTTCATGCTGCTGATAAAGACATACCCAAGACTGAGGAATTTACAAAAGAAAGAGGTTTAATGGACTTACAGTTCCACATGGCTGGGGAGGACTCATAGTCATGATGGAAGGCAAGGAGAAGCAAGTCACATCTTACATGGATGGCAGCAAGCAAAGAAAGAGCTTTGTGTATCTCTTTTAAAAAGTCACCATTTTTAAACCATCGAATCTTGTGAGACCCATTCACTATCACAAGAACAGCATGGGAAAGACCTGTCCCCATGATTCAATCATCTCCCACCAGGTGCCTCTCTCAACCTGTGGGAATCATGGGAGCTACAAGATGAGATTTGGGTAGGGACACAGAGCCAAACCATATCATTCTGCCCCTGGCCCATCCCAAATCTCATAGCTTCACATTTCAAAACCAATCATGACTTCCCAACAGTCCCCCAAAGTTTCAACTCATTTCAGCATTAACTCAAAAGTACACAGTCCAAAGTTTCATCTGAGACAAGGCAAGTCCCTTCCACCTATGAGCCTGCGAAATCAAAAGTAAGTTAGTTACTTCCTAGATACAATGGGGTTACGGCATTGGATAAATACAGCTGTTCCAAATGGGAGAAATTGGCCAAAACAAAGGGGTTACAGGGCCCATACAAGTCTGAAATCCAGTGGGGTAGTCAAATTTTAAAGCTCCAGGATGATCTCCTTTGACTCCAGGTCGCACATCTGGTCACGCTGATGCAAGAGCTGGGTTCCCACGGTCTTGGGCAGCTCCGCCCCTGTGGTTTTGCAGGATACAACCTCTCTCCCAGCTGCTGCTTTCATGGGCTAGTATTGAGTGTCTGTGGCTTTTCCAGGCACACGGTGCAAGTTCTCAGTGGATTTCCCATTCTGGGGTCTAGATGACAGGGCCCTCTTCTCACAGCTCCACAAAGCAGTGCCCCAGTAGGGACTCTGTGGGGATTCCAACCCCACATTTCCCTTCTGCACTACCCTAGCAGAGGTACTCCATGAGGGCCCCACCACTACAGCAAACTTTTGGCTGAGCATCCAGGTGTTTCCATATATCTTCTGAAATCTAGGTAGAGGTTCCCAAACCTTAATTCTTGACTTCTGTGCACCCACAGGATCAACACCACATGGAAGCTGTCAAGGTTTGGGGCTTCCACCCTCTGAAGCCACAGCCTGGCCCCTTTCAGCCATGGCTTGAGCAGCTGGGTCACAGGGCACCAAGTCCTTAGGCTGCACACAGCACAGGTACCCTGGGCCTGGCCCATGAAACCACTTTTTCCTCCTGGGCCTCTGGGCCTGTGATGGGAGGGACTGCCAAGAAGGTTTCTGACATGGTCTGGAGACATCTACCCCACGGTCGTGGGAATTAATATTAGGCTCCTTGCTACATGCACAAATTTCTGCATCCAGCTTGAATTTCTCATCAAAAAAATAGGTTTTTCTTTTCTACTGCTCATCAGGCTGCAAATTTTCTGAACTTTTATGCTGTTTCCCTTTTAAAATGAAATGTTTTTAACAGCACCCAAGTCACATTTGAATGTTTTACTGCTTAGAAATTTCTTCTGCCAGATACCCTAAATCATCTCTCTTGAATTCAAAGTTCCACAGATCTCTAGGGCAGGGGCAAAACGCCGCCAGTCTCTTTGCTAAAACATAACAAGAGTCACCTTTGCTCCAGTTCCCAACAAATTCCTCATCTCCATCTGAGACCACCTCAGCCTAGACTTTATTGTTTATATCACTATCACCATTTTGGTCAAAGCCATTCAACAAGTCTCTAGGAGGTTCCACTTTCTAACATTTTCCTGTCTTCTTCTGAGCCCTCCACACTGTTGCAATCTCTACCTGTTACACAGTTCCAAAGTTGCTTCCACATTTTTGGGTATCTTTTCAGCAGTACCCCACTCTACTGATACCAATTTACTGTATTAGTCCATTTTCATGCTGCTGATAAAGACATACCTGAGACTGGGGAATTTACAAAAGAAAGAGGTTTATTGGACTTAACAGTTCCATACGGCTGGGGAAGCAAGTTACATCTTACATGGATGGTGGCAGGCAAAGAGAGAAAGTTTGTGCAGAGAAACTCCCGTTTTTAAAACCATCAGATCTTGTGAGACCCATTCAGTATCACAAGAACAGCAAGGGAAAGACCTGTCCCCATGATTCCATCATCTCCCACTGGGTCCCTCTCACAATACATGGGAATTATGGGAGCTACAAGATGAGATTTGGGTGAGAACACAGTCAAACCATATCACTGGTAAATGTAAGCTCACCCTGAGTTTGGTGAGCCATTATAGCAAATTAATGGAACCCAAAGAGAGGGTCATGGGAACTCCCATTTATAGCAGGAGTCAGAAGTATAAGTGACAACCTACTTCTGGCAAAGCCAGTAGGTGATTGGCTTCTGAAGTTTGGGGCAGTCTTGTGGGACTGAGCTCCTAACCTGTGGGATTTTATGCTATCTGTAGTGACAGAATTGAATTAAATTAGATTATACCTACTTGGGATCTCCTAGAGAATTGATTGTTGGTGGAAAGAAATCTACATACATTTTGGTAACCAGATGTGAAGTGTTCTGTGTTGTATTGAATGTAAGACTAGGAAAAACTGTTTGCTTATTTTTTAATCTCTTACACACTAGTCCAGGCCTAAATGTTTCATTTCAGTCTACATTCGTCTGACTTTTGGGTTTGATGAACCAGTCTTTGTTCAGTTCTAGTACCTCAGGGGGAGTCATATGAATATTATACTTATGTAAAAACTTTTACCTTCATTGCTAACTAGGAAAAAGAAAAATTCAAAGACAGAACACCAGCTTAGAAAGAAGATAACAATGCTACTTGTTGATTGATTTCCATATGGAAAGCAAGGAGTTATTGGCCTCAACCAACATATTCATTTGAAAGAGAAGCATGGGTAGACCTGTTACAAGTTAGCAGGTTTGTGTCTTTGGCTCTGCTGCCTGTAAAATAAAATCATAGGACCAGATTTGAGTTACAGATATTAATGGGGTCATTTAATTGAACATAATTTTCATTAATAGTTGTTCAAAACTCATGTTGACATAAAGCAATAAACTAAATCAATGGAACCCCCTGTTAAATAGCTCTCGTGACATAAAGAAAACGAGCTAGTCTGTGGTACATTTTCTATATTTACAACTGTTTAATGAGTAGAAGTCCTTGGATGTAAAAAATCTGTTTTCCAGAAGATACTGGGAAACATTCCAAAGAGAACTGGATTCTCAAAAAAGAAAAAAAAAAGAAAAGAAGTGTCATCGTGTATCGTATATTCACTACATTAAGATATTTAAACTTTAGGAAATTAAACACTAGTTGAAAAAACACAATTTTCTAAATAATAGCAGGATAATTATGATGAAAAAGTTTATCCAAACATACCTACTCCAAAGAAATTACAGTAAGTGCTTCTTGTCGTAAGTTAAATTTTAAGTGGCTAAGATAGTCTTTTAAACTTGTACTATTTTAGTCATATCTATTCCCATCAGTCACATTAAATCTACATTAAACAAAACTAATTGCACACACACATCTTTGTGCTGAAAGCACAACCCTTTCTTATGTAGACTCTTAGATCTTGAATTCTGCCTGATTTGTCTAGGAACCAAAGTGTATCAGTTTTCTGCATATAAATTTTAAAAGAAGATACAACCCAGCACTATAATATACAAGTTAAACATTCTTTCATCCTCAACATTGGTGGAAGACATTTTATTTTGGTTAAGAACCCTGATTAATACTCTTAGAAACTAGTATGTAACTCGTCGTAGAGCCCAACGTTTAAGAATAAGAAGAATATATTTCTTCTTTGAAAACCTAAACCCATTCCTTGGTCTTTCATGTTTTATGAACAATTCCAGAGGAACAGTTAATGGTCATTGGTCAAATCTAATGGATGTTTTTTTGTTACACATGAGGTACTTCATTTAAAAAATTAAACCCTTCTGGGCATTTTGTAATTTTAAAATTCTAGGAATTTAAAACCACTATTATAAAGGTTTAGAACCACTCTACTGTTTCATAAACAGTTATATATAGTCATAATGCCAATATACCACATCAGTTTAAAATAAACATATTTTCCTATGCTGTTTTTATAGCAGTAATTTGGCAACAGCAGAAATAAAACGTGTGTGTGCGTGTGTGTGTGTGTATGTATGTATGTGTATTAGTAAGATAAATTACAATGTGTATTTGTAAGTCTATATTGAGTGCTTACAACTGTGTTTTTGGAGTTTTACATTACATATTTAGTTTGTTTTATACTAGAAAAGTCTCAAAAATATGAAAATTTTTGAGCAACAGGAATTCATTCAAATATGCGTTTGGAAACTAATCCTGCTCTGTTTTAGACATACTGATTAGTGTTCCTCATGATTCCCACACCCGGGTTGAGCTGTAACCACAGCATTGAAAGATAAGTCATCAAAACACTTGTTAATTATCCATAATTGAGAACACATGGACACATGGTGGATAACAACACACACTGGGGCCTGTCGGGGGGATGCTGGGGGAGAGAGAGCATCAGGAAGCATAGCTAATGCATGCCAGGCTTAAAACCTAGGTGATGGGTTGATATGTGCAGCAAACCACCATTGCACACATTTACCTATGTAACAAACCTGCACATCCTGCACATGTACCCTGGAACTTAAATAAAAGTTGAAGAAAAAAATAATGAATAAATAAAATTTTTAAGGAGACTTTGTCAAATTAAAACTTTTGGTCTGTGAAAGACCTTAATAAGATAATAAATGGGCAAAAATACGAAAAGCCATTTTACTGAAGCAGATACACTGAACAAATAGCCAAATGAAAAGATTTTCAACATCACCATCCATCAAGTCAGACCTCAGCCTCTTCTGCTTCCTCCATGTGAACTCCTGTCTGCTTGCCTGAAATGTTAATGTTATTTATGAATTTTCATACCAATAAGGGAAAACAATAGGTGCTTCAATATATTTAACCTTCAAATCTATTGTAATATTTTTCTTTTTCATTATTTTTTTTCTGCTTGGGGAATTCATAGAGTTGTTTCAAAAGAAAACTGTAGGGATGATTCCACAACTCTAGATGTACTAAAAAGTTTATTAAATTGTATACTGAATATGAAAAAAAAAAATGATCCATAACCTTCTTCTAGAGTCTACTCAGGCTTCTAAGTCAGAATTCAGGCCTCTATACTTGGTCTACAGTTCCAGAAAACTTGTGAGGTGTGTTTCTCTTTTCTTCAGAGTTCAAAAAATGAATATAAAGCAAAGTCTTTTATATCCGGGCTAAGAAAACACTTGTATCTCAGTTGTCTACACAAACTCAAAATCAGCAGTTTCCAGTTCTCAACACCTCTTTGCACTCCCCCAGGAGAATCTATTTGCACCAAATACATTTCTGAGAGAGACTGATTTTAATAAAGATTTTATAAAGGAGGAAATAAAAAGGATTTTACATCAATCTCTGCCACATACCCTGTGGCATGCAGTTTCATAAGTACCTATCCGACAAGGCTGGGTGCGATGGCTCATGCCTGTAATCCCAGCACTTTGGGAGGCCAAGGCGGGCAGATCACAAGGTTAGGAGTTCGAGACCAGCTTGACCAACATGGTGAAACCCGTCTTTACTAAAAACACAAAAATTAGCTGGATACGGTGGCGTGCACCTGTAATCCCAGTTACTCAGGGGACTGAGGCAGGAGTACTTGAATCCCGGGTGTGGAGGTTGCAGTGAACCGTGATTGGTCCACTGCACTCCAGCCTGGGAGACAGAGTGAGACTCTGTCTCAAAAACAACAACAACAACAAAATGTACCTATCCGACTTACATTTTCTTGCTAGTTCCTCTGGCAGCTCTCCTAACTCTCAACTCAGGAAGAGGCAGTTTTCCTTTTCCCATCTCCTTCTACCATTTGAAACCTGGGCTTTGCTGCCATAATGCAAAAAATTCATCAAAACTTAATTGCAACAAAACTGGCTTTCTCTGTAATGAAAATGTCTTAGCAACTGAAAACAAACAAGGCCCTTTGCAAAATCTGCAGTCATTAATGATAGGGATCATTGTTTTAAAGAGCACCCAATTTTTCATCCTTCTATTCACCTAGATCTCAAACAGCTACTCATAAAAAATTTTAGAAGCACCCTCTTGGTACTGAGTTTACCAAATTCCTCAAAAATGAAAAGGGCATTCAGTCACTTGACTCATATTATAGTAACCAACATGAATTAACCAACCAATATAAAATGTCCCTAATGTATTTAGCAAAGATGGATGAAGGGAAAGAGGACATCTAGTGTCACCCAGCTATGAACTCACGTGGGTTTGGCAATCAATGTCTACACTAGAAGTATTTATCATGTTTTTTTGTGTTTTTTAAGGGGTCTACCAGAGAAAGATCTTGTTTTCAAGAGATGTATGAGCATCCCAGATTCTGTTTAGCGCGTTCTTTAAGTGTGGAATCACCCAAGCATATTCAGCCTCAAAGACACTTGGTGATTTGGAATGCTCCCCGAGCCATTTATCTCCAAGGGCCAAACCACACCTTCAAACTTGTATTTAAAACTCTATAAATTTTTGGTCAGGTCATATGTCAGTGGGAGAGTATTTCCTCCTTTTTAATTCATTCAGCAGTACTGACTTTATAAATATTTATGGAGCACCTGTGATGTTCAGACGCTATACTAGATGCTGGACCACAGAAATGATACCCACCTGCTCTGGTTAGTTTGTGTTTGCACATTGAAATTCATCTCTGCCCCTCCCCACCCTTTCTTGAGCTCTAAGAGGCTGACCTGTTAGGACTATGTCAGCAGGGCTGTGTTTGTTTTCTGGTTTCCTGCTGGGTTTGTCCAATGAGAGATACTGGCAGAAACAAGAGGAGAGGTCAGGGTATTTATCCTCTCTGATCCTATGGCATAGGCTGCAAATTGGCTGAGGCTAAATTCCAACCCAGAACCATAGCTTCTGCGTCTTCAGGTCTCACTGATTTTGTTAGAAGTTGATTTCCTTGCCTCTTTAGACATAGAGGTAGTAATTACCTGCCTCTGTTGGTAATCTCTGGGTGTTTTATCATCTCTGGTTAGTTCCCATAATCTTGTCCACACCTATATTACTCTGTTCTCATGCTGCTGATAAAGACATACCTGAGACTGGGCAATTTACAAAGGAAAAAGATTTAATGAAGAACTCACAGTTCCATGTGGCTGGAGAAGCCTCACAATCATGGTGGAAGTCAAGGAAAAGCCAGTCACATCCTATGTGGATGGCAGCAGGCAAAGAGAGAGCTTGTGCAGAGAAACTCCCATCCTTAAAACCATCAGATCTTTCGAGACTCATTCACTACCATGAGAACAGTGCAAGAAAGACCCACTCCCACAATGTAATTACGTTCCACTGAGTTCCTCCCAGGACATGTGGGAATTGTGAGAGTTACAATTCAAGATGAGATTTAGGTCGGGACACAGACAAACCATATCAACACCTTTGTGAATAATTCTTTCTTTACACTCCCTTCACATACCCCTTTTGTATGCCATCCATTTCCTACTGAGGCCATGTCTAGTACACCTCTCTTGAGAACTAGTCTTTTTTTTTTTTTTGAGATGGAGACTCACTCTGTCGCCCAGGTTGGAGTGCAGTGGTGCAATCTCGGCTCACTGCAACCTCTTGTCTTGGATTCAAGCAATTCTCCTGCCTCAGACTCCTCAGGAGCTGGGATTACAGGCACACACCACTGTGCCCAGCTTAATTTTTGTATTTTTAGTTGAGACGGGGTTTCACCATGTTGGCCAGGCTGGTCTCGAACTCCTGACCTTGTGATCCACCTACCTCAGCTTCCCACAGTGCTGGGATTACAGGCATGAGCCACCGTGCCTGGCAGAGAACTAGCCTTATAGAGAACCAGATATAGATGCAAACAATGTTTTATACCTAATGGTACAGTTAAATAAAAAGTCCCAGTGGTTCATGCCTGTAATCCCAGCACTTTTGGAGGCTGAGGCAGGCAGATCACGAAGTCAAGAGATGGAGACCATCCTGGCCAACATGATGAAACCCCATCTCTACTAAGAATACAAAAATTAGCTTGGTGTGGTGGCATACACCTGTAGTCCCAGCTACTCAGGAGGCTAGGCAGGAGAATTGCTTGAACCCGGGAGGCGGAGGTTGCAGCTAGCCAAGATCATGCCACTGCACTCTACACTCCAGCCTGGCGACAGAGCAAGACTCCATCTCAAAAAAATAAAAAAATAAATAACTGATAAAAACTGACAAACTTAGCTAGTACACAAACTCTTCTGTTACTTTTTGTTTCTTCCTGCCTGGAATGCAGATTCAATGTCTGGAAGTACAGCAGTCATCCCAAGACAATGAGAACTAAAGTCTTTTCACAAGATACAATGTATGGAATGAAATGGAATAGGAAGGTAGAAGGACATCTGGGCTTTGATAACTTCCATGAACAGATAGTCTGGACAGCAACTGCTTATATCTCAACATTTGATGTGAAGAAAACAAACCCTATCTGCTTAACTTATTGCAGCCTGGTTTCTGATACATGGAGGTGATGAAACCCCACCTGATTTGATGAGTTTCTTAGAGCAGCAACAGGAATTTGTCACACAGACTAGGTAAGGAGTCATGTATAAAGACATGACCTAGCATTATAAACAAAGAAAAGAAGTTCTGAAAGGCAATGGCTGGACCCAACAGTAGCATTTATGTGGCAGGGAAGGAGGACGGTGGGAGAAGAAATGAGATTGAGGTTGAAGGATAGGTAACACCCAGATCATAAAGCATCTTACCTACTGTGTCAAAGGAGTTTCGGTTTTATTCTGCCAATAAGAAAGAGTATCAATTTCAATGCTTTCAGCAGCAAGTAACAGAATACCCAGTAAATTCAGCTTAAGTGATATAGACATTTCTTTGCACACATTTAATAAGAGGCCTATATATAGGGAGTTACAAGGTAGATTCAGAGACTCACTAATGTAATCATCTATGGTGGTTTCCTCTGCGATTCTCTTAGCTTTCCATTCCTGGAAGCATTTTGACAGTCACACTTCAGACAGGCATCACAGCCAAAAGGTAAGGAAAGGGGACTACAAACTAAGCATCTTTCTTCTCTCCCTGTTTTATTTTTATCAGGGAGGAAGCTCTTTTCCAGAACTCCCATCATCCTTTCCCATAGATTTGACTAGCAGAAGTAGATCACATACCTCTAAACTGATCATTGGCAAATGGGAGTATTTTTAACAAAAGTAACAGAATATGTTAGTGTTTGCTCAATATCTTTTCTTACCTTTCTGTTCATCTTCTCAGTGAGAAAACGTAAGTTTTGGCTGAGTACATGATGACCTAGAATAAACAGTATCTTTCCCAGACTCCCCATGCAACAAGTTTTGACCCTCTGACTAAGTTCTAGCCACTGGGTAAAAGACAAATTAAGTGGAAACTTCTGGAAGCTTTTCTCAAAAGATTGAAATACTTCCTTATCTTTTTTTTTAAATTCCTTGTTCTTTCTTGCTGTCTGGAAGGCAGGTGTGATTGTGACAGCTTGAACAGATACTCAGGTCCGTGAAATGACTTAAAGGATGGAACCAAGGTAGACCTCCAAGATAGAAGGAGCTTTGGTTTCTGAGGACTTTGTAAACATAAATTTGTCATGCCAGCTTCAGACTGTCAACTTTTGGAAATTACTATAAAAATGAAATAACATTCCATTGTACAGTATTTAAGTTGCTATTATTTTTGTTCTCTGTTATTTGCAGCCAAATCTAATACCAACTAATGACTTAAGCTGTTTGTGGTTTATTTTCCTGGTCAGAAAGTGGGAACCACTTCCCCTGAGCACATTGCTGACTCAGAATGCCTCAACAAAAGAATGATTCTTTTAGCAAAAAGGAGAGAGAGTAGCTGTAGAGTATGCTGCTAATAGTGTTTGCTAAAAGGAATCATCCAGTACATTTCAGGCAAA
Organism: Mandrillus leucophaeus; assembly: GCF_000951045.1. Classification (NCBI taxonomy): domain Eukaryota; kingdom Metazoa; phylum Chordata; class Mammalia; order Primates; family Cercopithecidae; genus Mandrillus; species Mandrillus leucophaeus. The sequence continues at coordinate 436,447 of NW_012104743.1, read as the reverse complement.
ATGGAGCATTACTATACTTATGTGTCTGAAAGGCCATTCTGCAATGTGTATGGAACAAATAAACTAAGAGGAACAGATGTAGAAGGTTAAGAGCAGGGTTTTGAGAACAGCCTTGGACAATATCAATAGGAATGGAGGAACAGGAATAGCCATGAGCTACTGATTGGATAACAGTGGGGGCTGGAGAGAGAGGGAAAAGAAAAGATGATATCAAAATTGCCATCACAGTAAAGTAAAGTAGATATAAAAACACAGCATTCTGCACTCTAGTGATTTCTTGTTGGAAGAAAAAATTCAATCAATCAAAACTTTTACTAAATATTTACTATATGCCAAACGTAGGTGTTTGCTTTTTTTAAAAAAAAAACAAAAAACAAAAAACAAACAAAAAAAACATATATTGGAGTTGGGTAAAGAAATCTGCTTATAAATAAAAGCTAGCTGGGACTTTTGATAATTAGACCAGGCCCTAAGTGGAGAACAGGTAACTACATACAGAATGAGTCCTGCCTTCAAGGAGCTCACCGTCCGGTGAGATACATGAGATACACATGCCTGGCACAGACGAGGTGTTCAATGTTGCTCTCTAGGATGATGACATGTTCACACAGAGTTATAAAATGGAACAGTAATGCATGGTTTGGGGTTCAAATATTCTGGAGAGCACAAAGGAGAAAGGTGATAGTTCTATCTAGATGAACAGAGAAGTCTTTAAAGAGAGGTGACTGTTGACCTTTATGTGACTTAGTTCATCTCTTGCCTTTATTATTTTTTCTTTGCTTCTTTGTTCCACTTCCTTAATCATTTCAAGCATTCTCAAGATAGATTATTTTTAAAAAAATTTAGATGTGAACAGCCAGTGAGCCATATATTGATGATAATCTAAATTCATGTTAAGATGTTATTGCTTAACATAGATTAATTTAATCGGCTATGATTTATTATACTCCCATTATGTGCCAGAATTTTGATAGTATATTAGTCCCCCCTTATCTGTGGTTTTGCTTTCCAAGGTTTCAGTTACTGGTGGTCAACCTCAGTCCAAAAGTATTAAATGGAAAATTCCAGAAAGAAACAATTCATAATTTTAAATTGAGCACCTTCTGAGTAGCATGATGAAATCCCACTTTGTCCACCCAGGGCATGAATCCTCCCTGTGTCCAGCTTATCCACGCTGTGTATGCTACCCACTTACTAGTCACTTATCTCCACCTAGGCTATCAGATCAACTGTTCTGGTATTGAAGTGAACCCTCATTTTACTTAATAATGACCCCAAAGTGCAAGAGTAGTGATGCTGGAATATTGTTATGATTGTCCTTTTTTTATTAGTTATCATTGTTAATTTCTTACTATACCTAATTTATAAATTGAACTTTTTTATGGGCATATATAAGAAAAAAGTAGCATATGGCCGGGCGCGGTGGCTCAAGCCTGTAATCCCAGCACTTTGGGAGGCCGAGACGGGTGGATCACGAGGTCAGCAGATCGAGACCATCCTGGCTAACACGGTGAAACCCCGTCTCTACTAAAAAATACAAAAAACTAGCCGGGCGAGGTGGCGGGCGCCTGTAGTCCCAGCTACTCGGGAGGCTGAGGCAGGAGAATGGCGTGAACCCGGGAGGCGGAGCTTGCAGTGAGCTGAGATCCGGCCACTGCACTCCAGCCTGGGCGACAGAGCGAGACTCTGTCTCAAAAAAAAAAAAAAAAAAAAAGAAAAAAGTAGCATATGTTGGGTTTGGTACTGTCTGTGGTTTCAGACATTGAGTAGGGTTGTTGGAACATATCCCCCGGGGACAAAGGGGAACTACTGTAGTTTTTGTACCCAATCTTTTATAAAGTAAGCATATCATCAGGATTAAGTTCGGCTACAAACAACAGAGTTTAATAAGGTAGAAATGTATTTTCTAGTACATAAAATTCTGAAGGCTAATATATTGATTCTGCTTCACTAAGTCCTGAAAAAAACCAGACTCCTTCCAACACAATATTCTGCCATTCTTTTTTTTCTCTTGAGACGGAGTCTCGCTCTGTTACCCAGGCTGGAATGCAGTGGCATGATCTCAGCTCACTGCAACCTTCACCTCCTGGGTTCAAGTGATTCTCCAGCCGCAACCTCTCAAGTAGCTGGGACTACAGGCGTTTGCCAACACGTCCGGCTAATTTTTGTATTTTTAGTAGAGATGGAGTGTCACCATTTTGGCCAGGCTGGTCTCAAACTCCTGACCTCCAGTGATCCACCAGCCTTGGCCCCCCAAAGTGCTGAGATTACAGGCATGAATCACTGTGCCCAGCCATATATTCTGCCATAGTTAATGTGTGGCCATGTCCTCTTTGTCTAAGAGAGCCACTGAAGTTTTGGCCTTCCTATTTGCATTTCAGACAGCAGGATGGGGAAAAGTTTAAAGAAAAGAAGGCAATGGACTTGCATCAGTCGTCTTTTATGGAAGGTTCCTCCAAGCTGCTACATGGCAGTTCTAATTATGTCCAAAACTTAATCACATGGCTGCATCTATCTACAAAGGGAGAATGGAAAATGCAGTCTTTATTTGGGACAACATAATGGCCAGCTAAAAATTGTAAGTTTGATTCCTACGGAAGAAAGAGGGAATGAATACTGATGGATGTGGATGTCTCTACTGCAATTATAACTCTCATTTTTACAGATGAGGAAATGAACACTCACAGGGTGACTTTTTCCTGATAACACATCTGGTTTGTGTCAGACCCAGGATATGAATTTCTTTCTTCTTGATCCAAATTCTCCACTGATTTCACTATATAACATCAGCTTCCATCAGTTAAAATGTGAAATGGCTCCTTTTTCTACAATTTTTCCTTCTCAGAGCTGACACAGTTATAAGTTAGAACAAAAAATTTTAACAAGTAAATACAGTGAATATGTCACATCAGCCATTATTCTAGTCATTGATTTTCTTTATTTTGTGTAATGTATTAAAATCTGAATAACAATTTCTAGGTTAGTCTTATTTTCTTCATTATTTTTGATCTTACTTCATTATTCTGATTGATACCAATGTAAACTTTTTTGGTTTCCTTTATCCCCAATACTGTATACTTAATAACTGATGGTTCTGGTATAAAATTACACAGTGTCCTGAAGCATGCCTTACCATTTTCCTCCTGTGTCATATCCTGTAGACAAATGCATCCACCATGGCAGTTTTACATGAGTCACATTTGCCTTTTTTCATCCCCCTCACCTCTGCTAAATGTTTTGAAAGACTCTTAAATGACTCCAATGATCCTCCTCAGAGACCCCTGAAATCCAGGAGCCTAAATGCTTCTGAATCCTTATGAAAAATGTTGGTTGCATTTTTCAGATTATGAAGACCTGGTTTTCCAATAATTCTAAAATCCATTTTAAAATAATTTCCCTTCTTTTCAGTATTCTTTATACTAACAGTCTCATCTATCTGCTGTATCAAAGCCACAATATTTGTCAACTTTCTCAGACTATCCAAGACCTGAACTCCTAATGCCATCACATATTCTGCTATTCTCCTTGTCACGGTCATCTTCCTTGCAGCTCCTGACATCTGGAACCATCTCCTACAAATCCTGGACACTTCATCAATCTTCCAATCTCATGATATAAAAAAAGAAATCTTGCCAGCCAAATGGCTACGATTTCTTTCCCTTTATATTTGAAATGTTTTCTTATCTAACTCACAGGAATAATGTGTAATACAAAACTTCTATTGTTTGGTGAACTAGCAAGCACTTAATTTAATTTGTAAAGTAACAAGTACTTAAATCTGAAAGCAAGCATTTCTCAATGAATTTGGAGGTTGATTCTGATTTTGTTGGTTTTTTCTTTTTTCTTTTGGTGGGGGATGGGAAGGGGAGGTCAAGTATGGGCCCTTTCTTGAATTATTCCTGTTAAGAAAGTGATGTAAACTGATACCTGCATACTTTGCTATTGTTAAAAGAGAGGAATGAATACATCATGGAGTTTGTCATTTACTATATTCAAAATGGACAATAATGGAGCACCTCCAAGCAAGTAGGAAACTGTAATATACAAGAGGTGTTCTGCTGAAAATGTAAAACATGAGACAACAGATCAAATGGTTTAGGAACACCATCAGGTCTCAGGAGAATGTTTCTCCTATGGACATACATTAGTGACTTAATGACAGTGCTTTTTGACAGTTTAAACCATATAAAGGATTTCACACTATTCCTCTCCATGGAAAAAAAATACTTTCGAGCCTGAAGACTGGATGAAAACATCTATTAGCAAGAAAATAACCGAATGACCCAATCATTTATTATTTTTTTTTATTAAATATATTGGTGCAAAATTTGATTTATTTTGACAGGGTCACTGAAAATACTTCAACAGAAAATGACTGGAAAGAAGTTGTTGTGTTTTTTCTCCAAACATTTTAATCTAAGATGGTCCCTTTACATTGTGGGAAGATATCAAGATTATGTTTGGAGGATCGTTTAAATAATCTAGCCTTTAAAAGTTGATTCTCAAAGCCACAGGTATAATTGAGGTGATCCTGAAACTAACTCTCTCCTTAGTTTATTTTAAATACTTATTATGTCCAACAACTTAATTCTCTTCCTATTTCATCTCTTCATGGAATTCTTTAAATTACTAGGTACTCGTGATAAATGTAAGAATATTCTATCACAATTTCGTTACAAAAGTTTAAATGTTTTATGATATCTTTGTTTTGTCTATCAAATGACTTGCATAAAAGGCAATCACTTTTTCTTTTAAATAAATTTTTCCTCCTATTTATTTAAATTAGTTAACAAAAAAAAAAACTGAATATAATTGCCAAAATGATATTCTTAATCACATTCTCATTTTAAGTAAACAGAATATGCAACAATCTGGACTTACAAAGCTATTATTTTCATAACTAATTAGAACTCTAGTATCATTTTAATATGATTTGAATTTATAGGCATTCAATATATCCCTATTTTTAGTAACACAAAGAAAAATGAAAATGTTTTAAATGAAAAATTACCTATTTTTTAAGCCAAGTTGTTATTCATAGCATTTGAGAATTTACACTAGAAATATTCTTTGCTCAGTCTTAAAATAATGTCAAAGAGTGATTAGTGCTGTTCACCAAAAGTTTCTAATTCTCTGCCTTCTGACTCATAGTAGGATTGCGTTTCCTACTTTACTTGTTTTGGGACAATGTGACTAGTTTTGACCAAGGAGCTGTGATTGGAAGTCATCTTCCTGCCTGAGTATTTAATTGCTGGTGAGAGAGACTCTCCTTGAGCTCTTCTCTTTCAGCAAGGTGACCCATAAAGTTTCAGATGGTGGCTTCTCTGTCAACCCAGGCCTCTAAGTGACTATGTTGTGTTGAGTTCCCTTCTGCCCGAAGATGGAGATGTAATGTGAACCAGAATAATCGTTAGTGCCTTAAAACACAGAGTTATGGGGGCAGATTTTTTTTTCACTTTTTACCATGGCAGAATCTATCCTGATTAAAATAGAATGCTTAGACTATTAAAATGTTACTGTTTCTATTTTTTTTAGCCCCTATACCTATTTACTTAATCATAACACTTGGTCTATTTTAAGAAAAGTTTGTAAAGATATAATCCAAATATATATAGATGGCCAGGGACCGTGGCTCATGCCTGTAATCCCAGCACTTTGGGAGGCCGAGGCGGACAGATCACTAGATCAGGAGATCGAGACCATCCTGGCTAACATGGTGAAACCCCGTCTCTACTAAAAATACAAAAAATTAGTCAGGCATGGTGGCAGGCACCTGTAGTCCCAGCTACTTGCGAGACTGAGATAGGAGAATGGTGTGAACCTGGGAGGCAGAGCTTGCAGTGAGCCGAGATCACGCCACTGCACTCCAGCCTAGGCTACACAGTGAGAGTCCATCTCAAAAAAAATATAGAAAGATAGATAGATAGATAGATAGATAGATAGATAGATAGATAGATAGATAGATAGATAGAAATCCAGAGAGAACAGTGAACTAAAAGCTCAGAAAGAAATCAATATAATAACACAAGAAAGCACAGAAATAAGTCTATTTCAAAATACCTTTTCTTAGCTACTTCTTAGCAACAGCACATTAAAAAATAAAATTATATATAGCAATATAGAAAAAACAAAATAATTACTCCTTAGACCTGATCACATAATCACATTGACATTTTTATGTTTCTTGCCCATTTTTTCCTATGCATAGTCATTATGTGCATGCATTTACAAATTTAATAATGTACTGTTTGAATTAAATAATTTATGTAATAAAATATAAAAACCAAGCAGAAATGTATTTAAATATTCAACTGAGTTTATGGAAATGAAGGCTTTTCTTAGCATAAATATAAAGTGAAAACCACTGACAAAATTAATTACATTAAACTTTAAACTCATGAATGTCAGAAACATCCTAAAAAGGCTATGACAAAATGTACTTGTGTAGCCTAAAATTAAAGTATGTTTATAAAAAGCATAAATAACATGCCAGAAAAAAATTGGTATTTTTACTTTCTTTTTTTTTTTTGAGATGGAGTCTCGCTCTGTCACCCAGGCCGGAATGCAGTGGTGCAGTCTCGGCTCACTGCAAGCTCTGCCTCCTGAGTTCATGCCATTCTCCTGCCTCATCCTCTCGAGTAGCTGGGACTACAGGCGCCCGCCACCACGAATGCTGGGATTACAGGCATGAGCCACCGTGCCCAGTCGGGTATTTTTACTTTCAAAACTCATTTAAAACTTTATATTTTGTTATGCTCAGAATATATGCTCAGTAAAAGTGTATTATTGAGACTTCATAATCTATTTGTCAAAAGAAAATCATAGGAAATATTCACAAAAAGAATATAAAAAGATCAATTACATAATTAAGGGCTCAATGTTGTAATACAGACTGAAAATACTTTGGGAGTTTGAAGAAAGAAAATATAAGAGAGTAAACAATTCTGAGAGAAAATAGAAACTGAGTTCAGCTTTGAGTTTCTACAAGAAGAAGATTCCTTTATTTTTGCATAGGATCATATATGAGCTGAGCCTTGAAGTTGTGATGGAGCTCACTATTAGAGCAATAGCAGGAAGTACACAAGGCAGAACAGGCACAAAAGGGCCTAAGCTATCTGTGGGGCTATCCCCAGAGGGGTGGAATTGAGGTCTAAATCATGTCTGGGAGGACTGGCAAGGCTGGTACTCAGACAGAGGGCATCTGCTCTTATGGATGGCAAGTGTCATCAAAAGGCAGTAGCATGTCAGGAGGCTGTCATGATCTTGGGGACAAATGCTCCAATCTAAAGCAGAGCTGCAGTATTTGACGGGCATCCAAGGATAAGATTTAACTCTGTGACAGAGGGGTTAGAAAGCACTTAGTAGGTTCCAGGGAGTGTCCTACACCTATGAAAAGGTTATTGTTTGGAGCAGTGTCTGATTTCCAGCAATGATTTTCAATACAAACCAAGAAATAGGGCTGAAGCCGAGCAATATGGATAATGCCGTCATCACTGGGAATTCTAAAGAGAAGACACAGGTGCCCAAGGAGCTTATCCCAAACCCATTAGATAGACAGCTCCAGTCATCAAAGCTGAGGTTAGAGTCTACCTGCTGGTATAAATAGGGCTTCTAAAACACAGTCAAATTTGGGCTCCAGATTAGGGTGGAGCTGAGCTTGTATCATCAAAGTTCTTTGTTACCTGAAGTTGAACAGAGTTTGGAAAGTCTCTGACATTTTCCAATTTTCCAAATGCTTCCATATGTGCCATCTTATTTGAAAGCCTACAGACCTTTGATTCAGGAAAAGCAAGTATATTTTCCACATTTTGGACAGAAGACATGATATTCCTAGGTCCCGTGGTCAGTAAAAAGGTGTTCTATCTCTTACTCAGTGTTCTTCCCTTCAATTGTAGAGTCCTGGTTTTTATTTAGCCAGATGATTAAAATTCAAATTATCATTAGAGAAATAAGGTTGTAAAGCCATGAAGGCTTTTATATTGTGGATGATGTATTAGTCTGTTAGAGCCACCATAACAAAATACCATTGTCAAGGTAGCTAAAGAAGAGAAATTATTTTCTAGAGGCTAGAACTCCAAGATCAAATGTGGGTAGAGTTGGTTTCTCCTGAGGCCTCTCTCCTTGGCTTGTACATGGCCTTCTCCCTACGTCTTCAAAGAGTCTCCTCTTTGTGCCTGTGTACAAATTTCGTCTTGTAATAAGGACACCAGTCATATTGGATTAGAGCCCACACTAACTCATTTTTACCATAATTACCTCTTTAAATATCCTATTTCAGGCTGGGTGCAGTGGCTCACGCCTGTAATCCCAACACTTTGGGAGGCCGAGGCAGGTGGATCACAAGGTCAGGAGTTCATGACCAGCTTGGCCAATATGGTGAAACCACGTCTCTACTAAAAATACAAAAACTAGCCAGGTTTGGTGTCTGGCACCTGTAATCCCAGCTACTCGGGAGGCTGAGGCAGGAGAATCACCTGAACCCGGGAGGCAGAGGTTGCAGTGAGCAGAGATCATGCCACTGCACTCCAGCCTGGGCGACAGATCAAGACTCTGTCTCTGAATATAAATAAATAAATAAATATCCTATTTCTAAAAATGTTCACATTTGAGGTACAAGGTGTTAAGAACACAACATATGATGGCGGGGGTCACAATTTAGCTTATCCTTTTAAAACACATCAGATTTTAAAATTATAGTTTTGAAGATAGGAGTGACACAATAGGAAATAGGGAGACACTAAAGCTTTTGAAACAAGTGTCATCATGAAAGCCGTATTTTAAAAAGATTAGTTTGGCAACTGATTGTAAAATGGCTTTGGGAAAAGATTAGAAACAGGGATACCAACTGGAAGGCTGTTAAAACCGTCTAGAAAGGATGTCATGGAAGTATAGTGATGTTTCCATAGGTGTGCAAATTGGAAAGTGTGATGGAACTCCCCCTTTTTGTCCTTAAAGCTTTGAGTAAAAGTATGTCATACAATACATTTCCACATTTCTGTAAATAGTACCACAAAGAATTCCGGTTAATGCTATAATAGAGCAAGAAAACCACATAAAGGAGTACACAGAAGGTAGCAAAAATGTATTCTAGATGCTGCACTAATGTTATATAATATAATAATCATCTAACATGCTACTGGTATAGTAATTTTTGCCCATCCATCATGCATTTCTTTAACAAGCATGTATTAGGTAACAACTATGTCTTCCGAACTGAAAGTAAAAAGTTTAATCCTCCCCTAGAGGAACATAAGTTTTTATTTATGTTTTCTAAAAGTGTATGTATTGTTTTTTTCAAATAATTTAAACATTTTTTAGTATCTTTGCCCAAAATCTCCTGCTCTAGGCCTTAAGCTCTATGAGCAATCATTCATTTACCCACCCATAAACCACTGAGAAACCATCAAGCTCCTTTTCCATTGAGAGTCAGGGCACTTTCTTTATAAGAATAGTGCTACTATAAACATGCCAGAAAATACACTCTCATACCTGTAGCCTCTGCTAAGTGCCTTCAATCATCCTAATTCCCATTGACTTCAAAGGGAGCTCAGAAAAGATACGGTGGAGAAACAAGAAGTTGGCAGGAGTTGTACCAACACATCCTCAAACCACAGTGTGTTAAAAACACAAACCTTTCATGAAGCTAAGTGCCAACAAATGATACTTAGCATTTTCAAAGAGCTTCCCAATAGTCTAATTAAATGCTGTGAGGTCAATCAGTATTATTAGCCTCATTGTGTAGATAAGAAAATGGAAACACAGAAAGGTTAAGTGATGTGCCCAGGCATTCATAGTTCAACAGCATTCATGTTAGTGTCTGAGCTCACAGGGCCTGACAATGACAACCATGGAGTGCTTCATCCTGTCTTCCAGTCCCCCTCAGAAATATTCTCACACACTGTAATTCCTCAGTCACCATTTATGAACATTCTTTACATCTATTAAAGGTTTGATTTAACTTCTGAAGGTGAAAATACCTATCTCACATCAAAAAATAACCAAACTTTCTCCTCAAATAGCTCCAAATCCAAAGAAGTGCATTAGAGATAGATAAGATTCTTCTGAACATGGAATTTTATTAATAGAGAATGCTATAAAATTATCATTTATATATATATGCTCATGTGTGGGGCTTTTTCTGTATATCTTACTGATAAATATAGAGGTAATGAATTCCTCATCATGATTAACTCAATGAAAATCCTCAAAGTTCCATAAACTCTCATAAATTTTCTTGAACCTTATCATTGCAAGCGACCATTCATAATGATGTTAAATCAAAGTCTGACACATTAAAACAATACAACCAAAAGTTATAGCCTTAGTGTAAATTGTTACTCCCATCACACTGAATGTTAGTATTGGCTTAAATGTCATCCTCTTGATAAAAAGGTTGCAATTTAGGTTAGTTCTTTACCTACTCCTAATAATTTTATTGCAAGTTCATACAAGAACTACCACTAGCAGATATAACTAATACCTGTACATACTAAACTTCATGTTCCTAACAGTTTGATTAAAGGCAATGTATTGCCTAATTTCTGTTTTTGATAAATATGAATAAAATCAATCTTTCATTACTGAGCTTATATTTCAGTAATAATAACAATTGTAAAAGTAAGTTTTTAATATGCACAATTCTGGTTATTTCTGGAAAATTTGATCTTGAAATGTGAAGCATATTAAAATTAGAGGGCTCTACCCTAAGCCCCTTCAATGTGTTGCAGGAGTCCTTTAATGTTGGATTAGAAGAGATATGCAATATTAGTGAATATAATGGCTATACTTTCTTTAGCCCTGGGATCAGCCTTCCTTTTCTAAGGTAAATTATTCCAGATCTATCTATTTTTCTCTTTCTATTACAGTCTGCTCATGTAATCCTTAAAGTAGACATGGAAGCCATATAAAATAGTGGTTAAATTCTGAAGTTTGCTCCACTTAGGTTTAAATCCTAACTTGGCCACCATCCAAATGTGTAATCTAGAGCAAGCTGCTTAAGACCTCTAAGTCTCTATTTTCTCATATGTACAATTGGAGAAATAGACATGTCTACTTCATTATTCCAGTATGAATTAAATGAAATAAAACACATAAAGCACTTAGTATACTACCTGGAATAAAGGTCAGTATTGTTGTTAGAATGAATGCAATAGAACTTGCAAATTGATCAATTTACCTTTATTGACTTATTTTAAAATATGCAATCTCTAAGTATTTTTTAATGACTACCCTGTGTATAAAACAGGTATTCTACACAAAATTCCAATTAGTTTATTGGATGAGAAAAAATATGGTTTCTGTTTTGGGGCATTAAAAGTCTAATGGAAAAGGGAAACCAACTAACCATGAAGGGATTGAAGAAAATATGAGTTTGTAAAATATTTTATACTAAAAGGTAAATATTCTTTTTATATATTGAAAAAGTTAGCAATATTAAAAACAAAATAATAAGACAGTGATATCTACAGGGGAGGTTATCGTGATGGACAATTGACATGTTAGTAGACAACCAGCATTTTTTGAGCACCTTTCAGAGAAGCCTGACTTCCCTTCCCTGTCCTCTTCTACACATTGAGGTCATATGGCCTCAGCTCCACCCATGAGTTGCACCCAGACAACACTTTTGCTTAGAACTCACTTTCTCGCAAGAGTGTAGCTGTAGTACTTATTCTGGGGAGGCAACAATGATGAAGATGCTAGTGTCCACACCCAAGCATCAGCAAGGGCAGCTATGGACCTGACTCCTGTCCTGGTAGGGGTGACCATGGTGTTCTTGAGCCAACTCATACTATGGTTTGGAATTGTTCTTGTCTTCATATCTTCCAAGCGTGACTCTCTGACCTTCCTAGGAAGTCTGTAAGCTACTTAATGTCACCTAATAAAGTATTTGACTATTTAAACCATATAGACTTTGCCCCATTGTCTGAATCTCAAACTTTAAGATTCCCTACATGATACATCTCTTAAGACAAAAATTTAAGAGATGGGAAAGGCTTGAGGCACTCTAGCTGATATTACTACTATTCTACTTACTAATATGCTACTTTCCTCTCTAGCACAGATGCAATAGAAATGCTATATTTTCCTGTTCCCTTGAACTTAGCCACAGCTTGTGACTTGCTTTGCCTAATGAGTAAGAAGTGATGCATATTGTTTCCAGACAAAGCCTTTTAATTTCCAGTTCTCTAGTCTCTTCCTCTGTCTTCCCCTGCTGAGGCAGTCATGGATGTTTGTGCTGATGTGGGAGGAACAGTACTGAGCCACATGGGGAATGTAGTGTACCCACAGAGGGACCAAGATTCGCAGAGGATTTTCATGAAAAATAAGTAAACTGTCATTTAAACCACCGAAATTTGAATTGTTCATTAGTGCTACATAACTTTCACTACCGTGACCAGAACAGGCACATTAGGCTCTACAGAAGAGTTATACCTGATCGTGTTAATTTAAAATAAATTGAAATGATTGCTTAAACCAACAATTAGAGCTTTCACACATTCTGAGCTGATTCTATAATTATAGGTAAGGAAATACTTAATCCTGTTAGATTTATTTCTAATTTTCATTATCACTATATTTTTAATTTATACATATGACCACAATGGTTTGGAGCCACTGTGGACTTTTTGAGCTCCTCAATGGTATGATATAGAGTAGAATCAACCCTAAGTAGGTTTTGTGGCAATATAGAACTGTTTCATTAAAAACCTACACAATTCTTACCTGTTTTCTAATGATAGAATTAAAATATTTGGCACATACTGTTAGTGAGAGATAGAAACTCCAAATTCATGCTCAAGAATTACTAGTCAGCAAATAAAATGGTCTCTAAGTTAGAATCTGAGAATACTTGTTCCTGTGATGGAAAAATACATTTCATCTATTATGTACACTAGGCTTGATTAGTAGTGACTCTTTGGAAGGTTATGTAGAGTGAGGAGTCTAAAGCTAAATCCAGATCCATTCAGAAAGACAGCCATGATAGACCTCCGTATCTGTAGGGGCATGGAAGAGAAGAGACTAGTAGAAACACAAGTGCCATGTATTGGCCCTGCCTTATGCTATAATGTCTGTTTTTGTATGTGATGTACATTTGCCCTGAGTTTGAAATACTCAGCACTTTCATTCAATCTTCAGACAAACAGGAGAGGACCCTAAATGGAAATATGCTATTTTAGGCAGTCCATTGCATAACACACTCCATGTTGCCAAAAGTAACTCCATAATAAGATTAAAATTTCTGATTACTCCTGCTAAGACATCTGATGACATTACTACTGGGCCATGTCTCAAGTACATTTCACTATGTATTATATTGCTTTTAAAATTATATCCTAGTAGGTTAGAGATTCTCCTCAGCCTTGTTCCTCTATAAGATTGTGAATTATCTGAAAGTAAGATCTACAGCTAATTCACTTCTATGTCACAAGAACCAGTTCGGATGTTGATATATGCGACAACTTGAATAAATAAGCTTTGATTATAAACCCTATAAGTGGAATTGATGGCATGACAAAGGCTTTGCTCTTTATGTAGAAGAACTGTAGGATGTCTTCCAATGTGGTAGTTTTATATATGTAATAGCTGGCCACATGTTGACCGTCTTCTTAGAGCAGATGGCAAAGCTCTCTACGGGCATCTCCAAATCAAATTGAGAATTTCTAATGAAACTTGGAGTGGTCTCAGCTGGTAGAAATGCTTGGGATTGGGAAAACAAAGTTAAGTAATTAAATGAGTTGTCATTATTGCTGCAACTACAACTATGAGGTCAAGGCCTAGGCCATCAAAAGTGGTTGCACCTCATCGCCTTTGTTCTTAGATTTAACCCTGGACATTTCATTCTTGTCACTCTTCTTTCATCCTGACCTGCCACTGACTGTCCCCACGTTCTCCCAAAGAGCAGAGCACAGGCTTGCTGGTGGAGATCTGTTTGTTAATGAGACAGGAGTAGAGAAGTGATGGAGGGCCTGTCAAGGCACTTGCTCCGGTCTGTGCTACTGCTGTTTTATATGCAGCAGTGTCTGAGGGTGAGGCAAGTTCAGAGTTGCCTTTGAAGCAACAAAGGACTATTTCATTGAAAGCTAGCTTCTCTCCTGCCTATTTTGCTGCTACCCAACTCAATAATTCACTGGAAAGGAATGCTGCATACTAACAGTTTTCTCACATAAAATGTCCATTGGATCTAACTTCTTGTATACCAGTGTCTCTGGAAATGTGAGGGAAAATAAATTGCTCTAGCTAAAGCAGACTGTTTATATTCTACCAAAGTTTAGTTTCTAAGCAGATTTTCGCTGCAGTCTCCAATATATTTAGGAAAACAAAGTTGCCAGAAAATACCCTCTATTCTTTTAACCAGGCTCAAAGCCTGAGAAAACCTTAGCACAAAACAATAACTCAGCTATATTTATCATCTGAAACGCCATCCAGAAGAGTATTTCAAAAATTACATACTAGGAAAGATAAGACACTACCCTATAATTTCAGGAACAACTGTATGTCAGGCTGCCAGAAAATTGTTACAACACATTCAAATTTAGCTGAACTTATATGACTTCAATCAGTGAAACTGTTTCCAGACCCAGGGGTCACAAAAGCTGTTATCAGGTTTCCCCAGCCTGCTGCCACATTTGTGTCGGAAACCAAACGCCACACACTCTAGGCTTCCTCAAGTCCTCAAAAGCTGATAGGAAGATAGTCCTCTCCCTCCTGTTCTTGTCCATGGAAACCACCTTTTCAGCCCTCCTTCTCCCAGTAACCAAATCTTCCTTCTTCAAACAGGTGAAAGGGCCGGCCAGCTCTCTGATGCAGCCACATCTTTCTTTCCTGGAATCTAATTTGCAAAATGTTTAGGCTGGAACTTCAAGGGTATGAACTGACGTGACCGTCAGGGCAGATGTAAAGAAATCCCACAGTAGCAGGCTCCTAGCCAAATTTACAGTGTCAAGTTATCTGCCTAAAAAATGTTACAAGGGCCATAGAGGTGCCCAGAGTGAGGGCCTGCCAATTAGAAGGAGTGTGAATGAGACTTATAGGGCTGGCCAGGGTGACAGGGCCACAGTCATCATTTGGCAGGAGGCAATTTAAAGATAGGTGTCTGACAACATAGCCAGGGTTCCAAGAGCTTTTGCGCAGTTCTTGGAACTGCACTCTCTGTTGTAATTGTTTTACTCAGATTAAAAGTACCTACTGTTCACTCCAGTTGCTGAATTTTAACAAGCACTTTTTTTTCTTAGGAAGCTAGCACTTGCAATTTAGTCAATGTTCCAGAGGTGTGGGATAGTGAAGCAGGAGAAAAAAAAGCACCATATTTCTATGTTTTTTTTTTTAACCTAGTAGTGGGGGAAGAAAGGATAAGAATTGAGAACAAATCACAAAATGAGCATCAAAATCAATGCTATACTTCACCAAGGGTAACATTTCTAGCATTATGAATGTTATATTTTATTAACTCAAGGACTTGCAAAGTAACCTAGAATCATTTGAAACCATCTTAGCAGAATTCGATTTTCTAAAGAGGATGGTGAGATCCATAGAACAGGGTGAGAAACATTACAATTAAAAGAGAAGTTAGACTGTTTTATGCAGTGTTCCTTGTGTTTAATTGTCAGATTAAACATTATATTGAAATACTGAACTAGTCAACCTCAAGTGATGAATTTTCAGAGTGTGTTTAGACTGCATATAATAACTTGGTTGCAAACTGTCATAAGATTGCGATGAAACTGTATGGAATATGATACTTTCAGGGTTCTCGGGACATGTATCTTTCAAGGGAACATTAGAAAGAGTTGGCATTAGGACAGCTAGAGGAAAATTTGCAGGTCATAAATTATCCATTAGGTAAAAGGGGTGAAGTAAAACAAATTTCAAGATCAAATTCAGCAGTATTAACTTCACTTTTTGGTTTCCTCGCCAGTAAAATAACACATTTAGATAAAATCAAGAATTAAAAGTTTAGTGTTCACTATGCCAGTTTCAATATGTTTCAAGTGCCCTGTGTATTTTCTCACTTACGCCTCAAAACCAACCCTATGAGGTGGGTACTGTAATTACTCCCATTTTACAGATGAGAAAATGGAGGTGACAGAAGTTAGATAATTGGCCCAAGGATCTACTGCATATCTAGCTTAGTACCTGAAGCAGGACTCAAATCAGGTAGCCTGGCTCCGAAGCTTGTGTTGAAGACATCTCCAGCTAAAAAATTACAAGATTAGCATTGTGATTGGTTATGCGCACATGCAAAAGTTCGAATTCTCTTTGGTTTAGATGTGTCTGAGGAGTAGAAGTGGAAAATTGAAAAAATAGAGATACCGTTGAGGCACCTTCTCTTCTCTACGTATTACTTTCAGGAACAGAGTTGAGAAGCTCAAATCAGGCTATATTTATGTCAAAAAATGTTTTCTAACATCAGAAATGAAATATATATGCAATAATTATTTGCTATTTATTTTGTTTAAACATTTTAATCATTTAACTTCCAAAGTTTTAGATGTTAGTATTTTTAATATTTCAATATTTATCTACTATTGCAAAGCAGCTACTGCAATAGCATCTTAACATAGAAAGTTAAGTTTTTAGTTGTCAGGTCCCAGAAAGGCAATTGATAAAACAGGTCAATTCTTATCTCAGGGGATTTCTCCACAGAGAAGAAGTGATTGCAGCATCTTACTTCTGGGTGGCCCAAGCAATCCAGAGTGGTGTTAACAAAATGATAGCAGCTTCTTTAATAAAACAGAAAGATAATTCTCGTTCTTAGATGACTAGTTATATTTTTAACATAGACAAAGATTATCTTGAAGCTCGACATTAGCATCTAGGTAACTTACTAGTTTTTAGTAAGACATTTGCTTCTCAGACATCCATCCAGCTTAGTACTTGAGAGAATTTCAAAAAGTAAAGTTTCTATTGCTATTTGCACATTTTCTCCTTTCTTCTTAAGATTCATGCTGATATTTGGCAATGTAAAAACACAGCCACAATTCTATTAATTCTCAGTGATATCTGGTGTTCTGATTAGAACCCAGGGCCCTTGCTCCTTGTTAAACAAGCTAAAAATTCAAATTCAATTCAAGAATTAAGCAGAAGCTCACTGAGAAGAAGATAGCTAGAAAGCTCATTCTTTTTGAGCCCTTAAAAGTCCACCCAATTTCCTATATCTCTACTTTAAATTTTGGAAATTAATCACTAGTCTTCTTTTCTTGATAAATATAGAAAGTCTGTAATCGTAGGACAGTCTCAGCATGTGTATGCCTGCCTTTCCTCCAAACCACAGGAAGACCACCCTAGGCTTCTCTTTTTTGTGCCTCAGATGGGCTGATGCCAGCAAACTGCTCTGAACTGCAAAAGGAGATCAAAAATAAAGCATAAATCATTAAAGAAGGAAAATCTGCTGCTTTCTTATCCTTCTGGTTCCTAGGCTATTCCAAATGTCAGGGCACATCAGAAATTTAAAGTTCAAGGATGATGTATTAGTTTTGATTCAGTACTTAGGAAAACTGGCAGCTCTGAAGCAGGGAAAGCTGCACAAAATCTGCTTTGGCAGAAGCTTTATTCGGGAGGGGGAGAGCTGGAACAGCTATGGGAATCTGGCTTTCTCCCTTGCCATAGAGAAAAAGAGAAGTAAATAACCAGTGCTGACTAGCTTTGGCTTCAGATGTCCAGCAATTATTAAACGCATTTTCAGTAAATTAAGAGAGTAATGACCCACAGGACCATGCAAACCATTTATGGTGCTGAAATACTTGAGAGGAAAGCTTGATTTTTGTATTAACGTTTATGTATTATGATTAGAGCGTGTGTAAGAATAGAGACAGGGATTCAGAATGTGTACTTCCTGGAAACCATGTTTCTGACTTATGGAAACTCCAGTACTTATAAAAATGATAATTAAACATTACAGTCAATAAAAAGCAATTGATGAACAGATATTTTCTCCTCTGAAGGTAGCAAACAGAACACAGCCTATTAAAAGTCTTGCTGTTCCAAATGTTCCCCAGTGCCAGCTTTCCCAGATCTGGGAAACTCCACTTCCCATCCCCAGCCCCACCCTCACAGCCTGAGCAGACACTGTGTTGATTAATCACTTTATGTCTCAAGAAACCCCAGTTAAAATGCTATAGTTAGAAGGTTTTGCACCTGAAACTTCATTTAGTCAGCCGTATTGACTTGAATATGGTTCTGATACAGGAAGGGGGCAGGGAAGTGCTGGGTAGAGAAGGGCATGGTCCTGGGCTAGGGCTGCACCCTGGGCCTGTGCCCATGGACCTAGGTGAGGACAGGAACTCCTGTTTTGGTGCCCAAATGTTGCATTTTCCAAGACCACCCTGGCCCACCACACCCCCATCCTGTGCCTATAAAAACCCCAAGACCCTAGTGGAAGAAGACACAAGGGGCTAGACCTCGAGAGGAACACACGGGTAGAACACAGCAGCAGATGCCGGCAGGCCATCAACCAGCGGAATGACGCAGAAGCCGAGGGGAATGTGGCCGGGGCGTTTGGAGGAGTCTGGCCGCTTAGTGGCCTGACTCCAGGGGAAACCACCTTCCCATTCCATCTCCCTCTGGCTTCCCATCCATCTGCTGAGAGCTACTTCCACTCAATAAAACCTTGCACTCATTCTCCAAGCACACGGGTGATCTGATTTTTCCCGTACACCAAGGCAAGAATCCTAGGATACAGAAATCCCTCTGTCCTTGCCATAAGGCAGAGGATCTAACTGAGCTGATTAACGCAAGCTGCCTACAAATGGCAAAACTAAAAGAGCACACTGTAACACGCGCCCACTGGGGCTTCAGAGGCGCTGGAAGCATTCACCCCTAGACACTGCTGTGGGGTGGAGCCCACGCTCCCCACGACCTGCCCTTCTGCCTGCTCCCCCTAGGGGTTCTGAGCAGCAGCGCACCAAAGAAGCGAGACACACCCCGGTAGCGTGGGCTGCAAGGGGGATAAGGGAACTTTTCCAGTTTTAGTTCTATTTGAATTCAGTCTGATAGTCTACCCCTTTTCAGCTAGAGCAAAACAAAACATTCTGGGCAAAGCTGTTATCCCCTATGTGTTGCAAAATAATCGATTTTTTCAACATCTATGCCTAAAGATCCAGAGCAGGTAAATGCAGCAATTTTTTATTTGCTCAGTCTCTAGTTTTTTGGCTTATTCGTTGTCTTTATTTACTTTCTTCCAATGAAGACAAGAGATCTGTAAGGTGAAATCATCAAAAACCTAGATAACTCATTTTCAGCAAGTTGGGATTTTATGGTGATAGAGGACATAGGCTGCCAGCCACTTCTCTGCCCGATGTACTCCGAATGATTCAGAACGCGAAGTGGGCCCCTTGTGGTAGGGCGAATGTGAGGTGAGTCATGCTTTGTTCCCTCAGGAACATTTTGGGATCTTTCCCTAAAACCTTGGTGACAGATGGAGAAATTTTTCTGAGGGACCAGAGGCACCGAGTTGATTTGGGAACAAGAACAAAATCAGTGTATGAGGGCACATCTACTGCAGCCTGTCCAGAAAGACAAACCAACAGGCACTTCAGGACAGCGGAGGACAAGAGCAGGAATTGAGGCCCCTCCTGTTATTTCAACTGCTGGAGTTTGTAGACCTTCCCTCTAGAATCATGCTGCTGATGTGATTCAGTATCCACTTCCCGGTTTCTATGTCTCACTCAATTTGAATCGTGGAGAGGGAAATAATTTTTTGTACAAACTGGTGAGATGTCCATATCTAGACCACTCAGCTATGGCCAGGGAGCTAAGCCAACTTCCAGGAGGCTGTGAGGATTAAGTCAGACAGTATTATATAGAAGGTGGAGAGGGCCAGGAGCCATGGCTCACGCCTGTTAATCCTTGCACTTCGGGAGGCAGAGGCAGGAGGATTACTTGAGCCTAGGAGTTTGAGACCAGCCTGGGCAACATGGCAAAGCCCAGTCTCTACAAAACATACAAAAATTAGCCAAGTGTGGTGGTACATGCCTGTAGTCCCAGCTACTTGGGAGGCTGACGTGGGAGAATCACTTGAGCCTGGGAGGTAGAGGTTGCAGTGAGGCAGGACTGCACCACTGCACTCCAGCCTGGGAGACAGAGAGAGACTGGATCTAAGTAAGTAAGTAAGTAAGTAAGTAAGTAAGTAAGTAAGTAAGTAAGTAAGTAAATAAATAAATAAATAAATAAATAAATAAATAAGCAAGCAAGCAAGCAAGCAAGCAAGCAAGCTGGAGAAACACCTCAGTGTGAGTCGACTATGCCAATCAGCACTTCTCAACTTTCCTGGGCGTAAAGATACTCTGGTATCTTGTTAAAAATGCAGGTTGTGATTCCAATAGACCTGGGATGGAGCTGGAGATCCCTCACTGATAACAAGCTTCCAGGTGATGTCAATGCTATTCATTCACAGCCCACACATTCTTTGAGTAGCAAGGCATTACACTCTGATTATAATTTGGTTCTATGTTCCCACCCAAATCTCATCTCTAATTATAATCCCCATGTGTGGAAGGAGGGACTTGTAATCTCCACGTACAAACGAAGGGAGGTGATTTTATCATGGGGGAAGTTTCCCTCATGCTGTTCTTGTGACGGTGAATGAGTTCTCACAAGATCTGATGGTTTTATAAGAGGCTCTTCCCCCTTCACTTTCTCTTCTCCCTCCTGTGCCATGTGAAGACGGTCCTTGCTTCCCCCTTTGTCTTCCTACATAATTGTAAGCTTCCTGAGGCCTCCCCAGGCATGTGGAACTCTTTCCTTTATAAATTACCCAATCTCGGGTATTTCCTTATAGCCCTGTGGAAATGGACTAATACACACTCCTGTATGCTACAAGTTTGTGCCTTAATGACAGTAACAATAACAGCTTTTGTAGAACATTTAACATGCATTAGTTATTATTCGAAGTCCATTACAGGTTCACCTCATTTTAAGCTGTATGGCAACCATGGAAGCCGATACTCTAATCTCTGTTTTACCAGTGAGAAAACTGAGACAGAAATATTAAGTAACTTCTCCAAGGTTTGAGCATTTTATGCAAAAATCTCTCGCTGCTGTGACCAAATGATTGGAACAGCCTCTGTTGTTTTTCTCTAAACTCCAAGAAGTTGTGTAGTATCTGGATATAGACCACCTCTTAAGAGTTATGTCTGGCCAAATAACATCAAGACCTTTCCAGATGGGATCAGCTTAGTCATAGTTCTTCAGAATTCTCAGAATCATACTGCTTAAGTATGTCAAGCTCAGTAGTACATAGTAAAATCCAAAGGGTAAAATAAGGAGCTCTGTTCTAGATATTCTTCCCTGCTGCAACCTAACCATGGTTCCTTCTTATTCAGCCACAGCACTATGCCTCACCATAAAATACATACACTATAATATATTTTTGACAATTGGTCTAACTCCAAATTATTTTGTCAGCACCTTACAAATGTTACAGTGAGCAAAGGAACATAAAATACTCATGAAATGTTTCTACAGTGCTATACATGAGCCATATGAGGTAGTAGTTCCATCTTGTTAGGACCTAATTCTAGTAAATGAATTCCTCCTCTGCTCCTAAAACTGCCTCTCTTCAATACAATTTCCCACAGATGCCTCCTGGAGAAAATGCCAGCAACAACTTTCACATACTCCATTCTCTCAGGTGGATGTGTAATTTTATACAGTCCCTATCTACTGCAGGTTCGGGTTTCATTATTTTTTTAGAGTTGCTATTATTTATTCTTCCTGACAGTTTGCTTTGTTAGACTACATTGCTGAAGATCTCTGGAATTCAAATACAAATTAGCAGCACACATTTTATGCTATATTAGTATAGTAGGTCATTTTTATGGTGTATTGTTTTGTGGTGGTTCCACATGATGTTCGTTCTTCCATCTCATAATCTGTGGCTAACACAAACTGATTGTAAGTACAGAAGGAATTGCCATATTCTTTTCTAGAATGGCTGTACCATTTTATATTCTTACAAACAATGAATAAGGATCTACTTTCTTCACATTCTCACCAGGATTTGATGCTATTACATTAAAAAAAAAAAATTTAGCCATTCTGATAGATGTGTTTTGATATCACATTGTAGTTTCAATTGCTGAACAGTTTTTCATGTATGTTTATATTTATATCAATGAACTCCTCAAAATGTCCCTTTAAGAAGAATTGAAGTCATAGCCAGGGCTTTCCAACCGGAAGTTAACTTGCATTGTCTTAAAGAAAGACATGATCAATAAATTATGTGCTTATTAAAGTATTGGTAAACTAGGATTTGAGGTTTTGGCCAGTCACTGTGGTTAACATGTACCTATGGAAAATTCTGAGTTCCAAAAATCATCTTGCGACCTATGTTTATTTACTATCTTTAAAAAAATCTTCTAATCATTCCTCAAAGAATTTCAGGCAGCAGGCAGTTTCATTTCTTTGCATATTAGGAATTGCCTATATAATATGTTTGCTTGGTTAGTTCTAAGTATTTTTTAAAGTTATTTATTTAATCATTCAATGACTATACTTTTTCTATGCTAAGACCCAGGATAAAAAGCCACGTAAGGCTCACAAAATTTCTGTTCAAAAAGAGTTTACAGTCAGAAAGGATTTTAAATAGACAAGGTAATCATTTACCAGTATATTTCTCAAACAGTATTTGTTTTTTCTGTGTTTCAAGTTTAATTTTAGGTTGTTATGTTAAATTTGTGACTAGCTGAAAAAATCAAATTTGGATGCTCATAGATTTCATGACACCCCTTTCTGACACCTTTCTAGTTTCCTTCCTTCCTCTCTACTTTTGCAGTGAAGCATGGAGAGGAGAAGAGAGGCCATAGGACTCCTCTATTCCTTCCCCTTCCTACTTCTGGCCAGCTACCAGAGAGCAAGGAGCCAGAGGCTCATTGTTCCTAGGCTGTCCCCTTCAATCCTATCACAGAGGACTTAAAGTCTAGGCCTCTGAAAACTTAACAGAAATTAACAGAAGAAATGTCACTCCTGAAGTATAAATTTTTAAAAATCATAGAAATAACCAGTTCATTTTCTAAATTCAGCTGTCAGGAAAAGTACTTTTTCATCATAAAGAAATGTTGCTCACTAGATGGTACAATGTAAAGCAAGCTCCTCTAGAATGCATTTGGGTTTCTTTAAACCATTCAGTGAACTTTGTTGTGTGCACATACTCTTAAGTTCTGCATTCTCTTCAAGGTGCGGGAGATGTGAAGTCTTTCACACACTGTCCCTTGCTTCAAGGAGCTCACCCTTTAGTGGGAAACAGAAATATAAATTGAGAATTAAAATATATTTTCCAAAGGGTAGTTGTGGGGGAAGAGGATGTGGGAATGGTTACTGAGTACACAAAAATAGATGGAATGAATAAGATCTAGTATTCAATAGCACAGCAGAGAGACTATAGTCGATATAAATTTAATGTACATTTAAAACTAACTAAGAGTATAATTGGATTGTTTGTAATACAAAGGATAAATGCCTGAGGGGATGAATACCCCATTTACCCTGAAGTGATTATTACTGATGGTATGCCTGTATCAAAATATCTCATGTACCCGATAAATATATACACCTAATATATAACCACAGAAAATTAAAAAAATAATAATACAATTAAAATATCCAAAGTGCTTCTCACTTATGGGGACATAGAAAGAAGAAAATAGCTCGTAGCTGGTGACAGAGTGATGAATTAGTGAAGAGAGACTTCCATCGTGCCAAATTTTAAGCTCTAAATATTTAGAATATGGATAAAACTTAACATACAGTTGCTTTTCTGATGCTCCCTTTCACAGGTATTTGGGGGTATTTTGGATTGTTGTTTGGCTTATATTTCAGTAAATTCCCTTCAATTTAATTCCATTTGTCTTTATCATACCCCATGAGAGACATTTAAGGGGCATGCTTACATATAGGCATTCCCCATTATCTCTAATTTTGACTCACATCTCTTAGCCAGTTCTACATTTAAAGCGAACATTTCCTTAAATTCATTGGCAACTTGACTTTGTTTTGTTTAGGTACATTGATTTCTGTAGTCCAAATGCATATCTACCTAATCAAAGAGCTTGGGTTAGAAAATATTGGCAAGGGTTATGCTTCATTGCATAGCATATTCCATCGTTGGCCTGTCTTCATTCTATTCTTAGACTGGGAGGGGGGAAAGTCCCAAAGCTTTTCTTGGTTTGTTTGTATCTTTCTTTATGGTGCATTATTTTAATGAGATAAAATCAAAAGCATAAGTATTTTTAACATCTCAATTTTTTTTCAGCAAAGCATGTAATAGAATTTTGGTGATAGTCTTAAATTACTATCTTCCTTCCAAAATACGTTAATCCAACCATACAAAAATGCATTTGTAGGTTTTGTATTTGCAAATCAACATGCAGATTATGTGAAGGCATGCTTAGGTATTTAATGTTTATCCCTAGATTCTAATCCAAAATTACAAACACAAACAACTCATTCTAAAGGTATAATTTTAATTTTAAAAATAAAAATTAATTTAGATATGCAATCATTTTATTATCCACTCGTTACTTCACTGATGTTCCTATCCATAAAAGGTTGCCTGAGAATAATATATATAAACTGAGACATTCCAGTTTTTATTTTAAAAAAACGACATTTTTGTTTATGAGTGATTCCTTATTTTGGTTGTACTATTTTTAATGCCGCATTTTTATTACAATAGGAAAAGGGCATGCCTTGGGGATTTTTTGAGCAATATGTTTGTTATTACTTACCAAAAAAGTTTTATGCCTTTCTCTTTGGCTGTATTCTCCTTTCTAAGCATAAGTAAATTTATAAAAAAATTACATGTTCAACTCTTTTGTATTTCCTTTAATGAAACAGTCTTTCCTATCTATGTGCTTCAATATTTATCTGAAGTCACATCCCATTATGTAAAAGAGGGATGTATTTGGCTTATTTTCACAGAATTGTTTGACACTTAAAGGATTAGAGAAAATTTGATTTATGATCTGTAATATGAACCCAAAGTACAGAAATGAACAATATTCCTAGATCTAAATTCAACTACTGATATAAGGATTCAGTTAATCTCCTTTGGTGATTGGAAATTCCTCCTCATCAAAAATAATCTAAAACTATTCTTAGTTGTGTGATTTATAGATTATGACATCAATATTTCAAAGGTAAATAATATGTGTTATCATTTAACAAATATGTATCAAATGCCCATTATGTTCTATTTCTGTTATGTTTAAATCATTAGTTTCATGTTTTGCTTATTCAAAAAAAAAAAAAAAAATATGTTTAAATCATTAGTTTCATGTTTTGCTTATTCAAAAAAAAAAAAAAAAAAAGGGTGGTATTTCTAACATAAAGAAACTAATGAAGACCCAAAGACTGAAAATTGCATTTTTCTTTTGGCGAGAAAAACAAAAAGGAATGGATGTAATACAATGAATATTTTCTTTAAAATAAATAAAGATATGTCTGATGCCAAAAAACTGATAGCAAAGATTATATATCTTCTTAATTGATATGTTTATACATGATATGTATAATAATATTTGGGAATAATTCCAAGAGCAAATTATAAAATACTAGTAGATAGGGGGCACTTAAATGATAGTGTTATTAGGTTTTTCCCTAAATATAAGCTCTCTTATCCTCTAAATCATGTTTGAGCATACAGTGGGGCTGGCAGTTTGCTTATTTGCCCTAGACAGTATGTTAATAAGATTCTGTCAAAGAGAGCTAAGAGAAAATCAATGTAAAATTAAGATGACAAGATGGTAAGTATGAATATCCATAATCCTAATACTTAACCTCTATAACCTCAGATACTCTTCATAGCTTTCTGTAATTTTCAAGAAAGACAGCTAAAGAGTTTTTTATTTTGCTTCTTCTTGGTGATTATTTGTTTATACCATTCAGGAAAAAAGTATAATCTATTACTTTCTCCGAAAAATTATTAATTCTCTTTTTAGTAAACAATAATTCAGTACACTAGTGTGTATTGTTTACCTTGCATTAAGTTTAAACATTGCAAAGTGAAACATTAGGCTAAAATGAAACCCAGGCAGTCAGACTCCAGAGACAATGGTCCAAATCCCATTACATTCACTAGAAAGATGACTAACTGATTACCAGGAAACTGTCTCTTCTTTGAGGGATTCTCGGGAAAGAGAGAGAGACAGATAGAAAAGCAAATAATTACAGCAGCCTCATAAATTGTGGAATAGAGGTGGCAGAAGTCTCAAGGGGAAACAGAAAAAGAAGCATCTATGGTACTTGGGATGGTAACATCAGAACAAAGTCAGATGGATAAGTTTACTAAGTCAATATCATTGGAAGAATAAGCATAGCCAGAGCTAAAAAAAAATAAAAAGAAAAAAAGAAAAGAAAAAGGAAATGGCATATTTAGGGAGAACATATTCTATCTGGAGTTGATGTGTTTGAGGGTCAAGATAGACAGAGGTTTATAGGAATAGACAGAGGTCCTCTGAACCACCTTAATAGGGCTGAACTTCGGCAATTGGAGCCATTGAAGAAGTTAAAGGACAGAATTAAATGTCCAGGCTTACATTTTAGGGAAAGATTTTTTGACAGCTGTGTATAGAGGATGGAGTGGATGGGTTGGACATCAAAGGGATGTTATTGCAGCAATCAAGAAAAATTAAGATAAGATTCCTAACAAAAGCAATGAAATGATAATGAATAGGGAAAGAGATTATGAAGGTAGAGTTAACTAAATTTATGATAGGGAAGGAAGTGATGACAAAAGAATCAATAGGATAAGATCCAGGCTTGGGTGAATAAATAGAGACTGGTATCAAGTAAAAATAGAAATGACAAGAGATGATACAAATTTGGGAGAGTCATCAATGATTCACATTGAGGACATGTTGAGTTGGAAGTGACTGAGGAATATCCTAGAGTACTTGAGAAGATGGATATTCAAGAGTGTGGCTTCAAGGAAATTTGGACAACCTAGTTTATACCAATAAGAAAATGTGGAAAGTCAATTTATAAAGACGAGGTCATTTGTACGCATGAAATGAAGCAGGTCTATATATAATAATGAGGTTCTTATGAGCTAAATTGTGTCCCCTCAAAATTCATAGGTTGAAGTCCTAACTCCCAGTACTTCAGAATGTGTTTATCTTTGTAGATAGGGCTTTTAAAGAGGTGATTAAGTTAAAATGAGGGCATGAGAGTGGGCGCTTATCCAATCTGACTGGTGTTCTTATAAGAAGAGGAAATTTGGACACACAGAGAGACACTAGAGAGGTGTGAGAGGAAAGACAATGTGAGGATACAGTGAGAGGGCAATCATCGGCAAGCCAAGGAGAGGCTTCAGGAGAAACCAAGCCTGCAGACACCTAATCTTGAATTAGTAGGCTCCAGCACTATGAGAAAATAAAATGTTATTTTGTTAGACAGGCCTAGCAAACAAATACAGACATTATTCTAGCCTAATACATCACCTCCATCATACTGTGTGCTTGCCAGAAGGATCAACTCTTGTTCCTGGAGAATGCTAAAGATGCATGTCAACATTCTTTCAGTTTCATCTTTCCTAGATCCTTTCTGTCCGCTCCATAATTTCTACAGAAAAAAAAAAAAAAAAAAAAAAAACAACCAAAAAAACCACTAAAAATTAGCTTTCTTAGTTACATTCACATTCTAGATTTCTTCCTGAAGACTATACCAAATATGCATTTACTGAACTTGCATGTCCATAAGTGGCTGAGTGGCTGAGGTTTTTATTTTTAT
Source organism: Mandrillus leucophaeus (assembly GCF_000951045.1). Lineage (NCBI taxonomy): Eukaryota > Metazoa > Chordata > Mammalia > Primates > Cercopithecidae > Mandrillus > Mandrillus leucophaeus. The sequence continues at coordinate 408,724 of NW_012104743.1, read as the reverse complement.
TTTCTCTGAGGATGTGGTACTCCTACACCTGACTAACCCCGTTGCTATTGCATAACTCCTCGGCAGAGGGTAACCTTATCTTCATATACAATTGCCTACATACCATCCACAGTCACATCTATGTCTTTACAATGAGCTGGAGCACTGATTTCCACTTAGAAAAGTCACATAGCTGTTCAAGACATCAGTGAGAAGAATTTTAGAGGCATAATTTACCAGGATTGAAATAAATCTGTCCAAAATTAATTACTTTTTAACTTCTGTAGATTTAAACTTTCTGTCAGCTGATATCATTTAAACGTGAATATTATATATGTAAGCTTAAATAAAAAACCTTCTGGTCCGGTGCCGTGGCTCACCCCTGTAATCCCAGCACTTTGGGAGGCC
>NW_012104743.1:351671-408107 GCF_000951045.1 Mandrillus leucophaeus | reverse complement strand
AAAACCCTTCTTCAGTAGACCATATTTACAATAAGTTAGCGCCACTTTTGAAAAACATTCTATCCTTGTTTTATGATTTATAATTATACATTATTAGAAAAATCATTAATTTGTTCATTCTATAAATGCATACTTATTAATTACCTACTGTGTCTAGTAATGTGCTAGGTATTACAGATATAGGCAAACCTGGACCCTTAAACCCTTACAGACAAGCTGGGGATAAAGGGTTTATTAAAGATTATAAGGACATACTTGGCCTGTTTTGCCTTAGTTCCATTTACTCTTGGCAACTTTAGTTCTGTTTACTCTTGACAAAACAAACAAACAAGAAGTCCCTATTTCTGGCATCTTTAACTTCAAACACACAATGCAGGAAAAGCAGCTGTTTGAAGGTAAAATTGCTATAGTTTAACATGCTAATGGTATGCTTGCGATTAGATTTGGAAAATCTATGTTATATTGTGGCTTTCACCACTAGATTCAAAATATCAGTATTGGGAAATGAATATCATGGTGTTATTGGCTAAATTTTGCCTCCCAATATTCATTTATTGTTTGAAGTGCTAACCTCCAGTATCTCAGAATGTGACTTTACCTGGAGATAAAAATTTTAAAGCGTTAATTAAGTTAAAATGAGCCCATTAGGATGGACCCTAACCAGTCTAACTGGTGTCCTTATAAGATGAGGAAATATGGACACACAGAAAGATACCAGGGACATACAAACACCAGGAGAGAGCCATGAGAAGAAATAAGAAGAAGACAGCCATCTTCAGGCCAAGCAGCAAAGCCTCCCAAGAAACCAACCCTGCCAGCACCTTAATCTTGGACTTCCAGGCTGCAGAACAGTGAGAAAATACGTTTTTGTTGTTCAAGTCACTCAGTCTATGGTATTGTGCTGTGGTAGCCTGAGCTGACTAATGCAACTCCCATCTGAGGGGAAGGCAAGATCCATAAAATGAAAACCAATTTGGTAGCCCAGCCATTATGTAATTAATTTGGGCATTGCCGTATGTGAGATATCCAGATAATTCAAACCAATACATGGAGTTTTTCTACTCCATTAAATACAAATGAGCCCAGCACACTTTCTTATAATTATGTCCTGCTGTTTAAACCGTAATAACTTGCAAAGAGTATAAAAATGTTTTTGCTAGATGGTTTTATCAGTACAAAAATCTGTAACATTTAATGTATCAGTTCCTATCACTGTGGCCCTTCATTTTAATACTTAATAAAGGTTTATTCAGCAATGTTCCCTTCAGTCTTCTCAATGAACCATGATCATTTCTGGCACATACGGAAAACAGAGCAAACTTTCTTGAATTAATAAAATTAAGTCTGTCAGATTTAAGCCAGTTGGGTATTAAATTTAAACTACACCAAATACTGGCTGAACATAGTTGCAGCTTGTGTGGATCAGATTTGGCATAAAATTCAGTTTGTGATGTAATGTAAATTGTCAAAATGATACTGCTTCAAATTCCATGTGGTTTATTTTTAAAATGATATATATCATACAGAAAAATGAAGCTTAATGTGAAAATAACTACTTAGAAGGACAATAGATTGAGGATGTAAGTTGAGCATTCACTAAGAACTGGCATATGGTTCTGCATAATAATCCAGGACTTCATTGTTTCCATTTGGATTGAACAGAAAATGAGACAAGGCCCAGTAAAATGCTACTTTCACTTTTCCTTTATGTGCAAATTAAATTTTTTTTTTACACTTTAGTAATAGACACCTTTTACTTTATTATGCATAAAATTTTAATTGCATTTTTAATGGAAATAAATCTGTTTGACACAATTGCCACAACTGTGACTATGTTAGAATAAACTCAATTAACTTACATTGTTAAAATGTATATGCCTGCTTGTGACAAATTCAATATGACTTTGAAATACCAATTCCATATTATAGCCACCATTTCAATGAATTAAGATTCCTGTCAAAGTACCCTTGGCCAAAAACAAAATTCCACAAGTTCCATAGGATAATTTTGAGATACATATAATAAAGGGACAACTGAATAAGATATTTGTGTCCTAAACCTTCAAATGAAAAAGGTATAGAGAAAATTTAGATTAATATTTAACACTAATAGCTGCTTGTCTAATTACATCAGAAAGCTAGCTATTTACATTTTTGCCATTTTTAATTAAATGCAAAATTCCTGAGTTTTTCCACAGTTATTTTCCTACGTTTTCTTTAAACATGGCAGCAGACAATAAAAAGCACTAATTCTAGGCATACTTAAAATAATAAAATAATAAAATAAAATAATAAAAATGTTTTTGTAGTCAAACATGTTAAGCTCTTTCAAATTACCATATTCATTCAACAAATGTTTCAGCATGCCTATTATCTCTGGGTGCTGTGGTTCACAGGCATGGTCTCTACACACATGAGCTTATAGTCTAATGAGAAAGATGTACATTCAATAACTAAACACACAGAATAAATAAAAATGTGGTTGTTCATTATGTGCCAGTGCACTGTGCAAAGTACTTAAATATATTCTCTCATTCAATCTTTATAAGACCATGAGGTTGTTTCTAGCCCCATTTTACTCAAGAAGAAATTGAAAAACAGAGAAGTTCATTAGCAGCCTGTGGTCACATAGCCTAGAAGTAGCAAAACTGGGATTTAAACCCAGGCATTCTGGCTCCAGACCTTATACACTTAAATACTATAAACACCTCTCAAATCGTTGTAAATTCTGATGAATGATGTAAGAAAATACCATTGACAAAAATATATGTACACAAAGCCAAATTTAAGTGGAAGCTGTCAACGGAAGCCTCTGAAAAGTACTGACGTCTACCCCGAGGTAGAAGGACAACTGAAGGTAGTGAGAAGACAGAGCTGGAGGTGGGGTGGTAGTGTTTCTAGCAGAATAAATAGCCTGTCCCAAGACCCTGATTTTTTAAAAAAAGAAGAAGTTACCTGGTTGAGCATTTTTTTCCTAAACTTTGCATTACAAAAAGCCAAGTTGTATTTTATATTTTATATTTCATTCCAAAAAATTTTAATTTTTTATGCAGAATAAAAGCTGCATTTTTTGAAAAATAACAATAAAAAATGCTTTATGAACCAAAAGATTGCAAAATTGCTTTGCAGGGCACCAAGAGTGCTGATACAAAAAAAACAAAAAAACAACAAAAAAGAAACCTCATGACAGAAAGTACCACTTTCAAATGTATTTCCACCAAAAAGTTATCTTAAACCAAATTTTTTCCCACCAAACTATATGTTTTCAATTTTGTCCTTGCAGTCAAGAAAAGCTTCCAGGAAGAGATCAGTGTAGGCATACATAAAGGCATAAACCCTCATGGCTTGCTCTCAGAACTGCAAAGAACTCAGATTTGGCTGAGGTGGATGGTGAGGTATGGGGAGAAGAAGCTTTCAGGGAGAAAGATAAGATTGGACAGGGAAGTAGGAATCAGATTGTGGGAGAAATTGTAAGCCATCACAACAGATTTACACTTTAGGCAATGAAAAACTGTCAAAATGGCTAGAGGAGATTTGCATTTTAGGAAGCTCTTTCTGAGAGCACCAGAAATTCAGCTACTAAAGAAAAAAAAAAAAAAAAGACTGTTGAACATATTAGCATTAAAAAATCTCTTAATTAATGCAACTGTAAATTCATTAGTAATTTTCCAAATGGCAAAATAAAGTATGAGGCCAGAAAAGTAAAAATCACATGTTTTTAGTTTTAATATCAAGGGTACTTTATTAAATATAACTTTGAAAAGTGATCATAAGCTCTATATGGTGGCATCAATGAACCTGATGAACTAGCCTATGGAAAAGCACCCAGCACATGCCTGAAATATATGTTATTTCATTTCCTAAATTCCATTATCAACTGTGTCCTCAAACTAGTATTATTTCTGTTCTCTATTTGGAGACACCCAACACTACAAGAGGTCAAAGCAATAAATTTAGGGGGGAAACTAATTTATATTTGCAATTTGAAATTTATGGGCATTCATGGCACTGATTATTTGTGTGATTAGTGATAACAGGTCAAGAGTCATAACTTTAAAGCCATCTCTTAATCATTGTTTCTCTTTAGATTTATTGCCAATTTATCAAGACCCTGTTCTAGACCACAAAATAATTACTCAGTATTGTTTTGGGGAAAATACTCCAACCATGATCCTTTCTAAATTCTTACATCTAAAAAATTAACGTCAGGGATGGGTGTGGTGGCTCATGCCTGTGATCCCAGCACGTTGGGAGGCTGAGGCAAAGGGATTGAGGAGTTTAAGGCTGCAGTAAGCTATGATAGCACCATTGCACTCCAGCTTGGGTGACAGAGCATGACCTTGTCTCTAAGAAAATGATAATAATTAGTTAAATTAAGGACCCAACTGGAAGAAGTTAAAGTGGGAGATAAAATAAACACATGCCATATAAAAATACTTGTTTTTATATACGCCTAGCACATAAAACAGGTACATGGAATATACAATAATATAAAATAAATATGTATTATAAAATATAAAAAAAACCTTAAATATAAAATAAATATAAAAGCAGGTAAAGGCAATATAAAAACAAGTATTTAATGCCCCTCACTTCAACAACATCCCTAGGAGTTATTCCTGTTTATGTCTATGGCAAAACTGACCCTTAAAGACACTGTGTGACATGCTTCCTTCCACAAGCAAGCAGAGTAAAAGAATTTAGGCTTTGGAATCAGACTCACATGGGTTTCAATCCTGCTTTCTCTATCATACCATGTTTCCAGGGAGACAACCTTATTTTTTACTATTCTTCTTCTTCTTATTATTATTATTGAAACAGAGTCTCTCTCTATTGCCCAGGCTGGAGTGCAATGGCATGATCTCTGCTCACTGCAACCTCCACCTCCTGGGTTCAAGTGATTCTCCTGTCTCAGCCTCCCAAGTAGCTGGGATTACAGGCGTGCACCACCACACCTGGCTAATGTTTTTGTATTTTTAGTAGAAATGGGATTTCACCATGTTGGTCAGGCTGGTCTTAAACTCTTGACCTCAGGTAACCCACCTGCCTTGGCTTCCCAAAGTGCTGAGATTACAGGTGTGAGCCACCACACCTGGTAGAGAAGACCTTATCTTAGTCATCTTTTTAGTCATCTTTTTCTCTCCAGAATTTAACAGATTAAATGATTCAGAAGAGAAGTCTAATCAATATTGAAGGAAAAAAAGAGGGAAGAAAACTTCATAATGTAGCAACCCTGAGATCATTTTTAGAAAAAATTTCAGTACATAATCATTTATGAATTCCATACATAATTAGGAATTTATCCTGGAGAGAGTTTTAAGGAGGAACTGTTGTTGATTAAAATGATCCAGAAAAAGAATGAAGTCAAATGAACAATTGAAAATCAACCTTATACTTCCCAAATTACTTAAAAAAAATTTTTTTATAAAGGAGAATGCTTACAAAAAATGGTATGACAGCAACTGCACATTGTCCCCTAATATCTGTTTTCCCTTTCTTCTACACTAGAAGTTTTCAGTTTTAGCTAACCATATGACTACGTGGAATAAAAATAACACTTCTCTGTTTCCCTTTCATCTAAGTGTAACCTCAGGACTAACTTCTGGCCAATAGAATGTAGAGGAAAGCAATGTGTTGAACTTCCAGGATACGCCCTTTAAAGGAAAGGCTATGACCCATCTTCTACTCTCTCCATCCTGCCTCCTGGAACGTGGATGTGATGAAGCACCATCTTGATCCACAAAATAAGGGAAACAGCACTTATGCGATAAAAATGCAAGAAGCAGAGAAGTAGCCTGTGTCCAGTTCTGGACATAAGCAGCCATGCCAGCCCTGGACCACTTTCCTTCATGCTATTAGATAAGGGAAAGAGCATGTATTAATAATTTGCATGAGCTAATGTTATTTGGGGTCTCTTATTACATGCCACTGAACTCAAATACTCAACAACACCCATGGAACCCATGATGGCAGGGTTCTAGCCCTCATGGGACTAGCCCATCCTCTCCTCACATCTCAGGATTTCCTTCCTTCTAATAAAACCGAAGCCAGGAAACCATTCACAGGGAATCAGAAATCAGCTTATGTCTTTAACTGGGCAAGATGGCTAGTGGAAGAAATTCTAAGTTCATGGAAACATTTCCCAAGCCAGAAGACAATTTTAGCCACATGGCTTTCTTCTTCTCAGTGTGATGAAAAGAAAATCTATCTATCTATCTATCTATCTATCTATCTATCTATCTATCTATCTATCTATCTATCATCTATCTGTCTGTCTATCTATCTATCTATCTATCTATCTATCTATCTATCTATCTATCTATAACAGCAAGTTTCTCTTATTTTGAAGAATTGAGTCAAAAAGTGTAAAAGCATACCTATGTCTGAATACTTCTCTCTGTGTGTATGTGTGTGTGTATGTGTATGTGTGTTTCTCTTTGTGTGTGTGTGTGTGTGTCTCTCTCTCTCTGTGTCCTCTCTCCTTTTTTATTTTAAATCTATAGAAGACTCAAGGCTTTGTAAACTAAGTTAGCTAATATAAAAACATATATTAAGCAAGGCAGAAAACTTTAAACAAGCCACCTGACAAATGACTAGAGGGTAGGATTTACATCCAGAGTCCCAGGTCATGGAGGATTATCCTTAGATATTTTTCAAATTTTACTGGCTTCTGCTCTAGGCCCTGTGTATATTAAACTTTATAGTAAAGATAAAACTCGGTTACATGCTGAAATTTCCGATTTTTGAGCATTTTTGCCTGCTATTTAAATGAGTATCAATTCTTAAAAATTCAATAAAATAACCCTCAGTAATGTAAAATGAGTATGAATTCTTAAAAATTCAATAAAATAACCCTGAGTGATGTCTCTTTATTACAATATTGGAATAGCCTATGTACTGCAATCTACTGGCTATGTATCTTGAGCAAGTCACTTAAACTTGCTAAGTCTTGATTTTTGTTTTTTTGTTTTTTCATCAATGCAGTAGGGATAGTAACTATACTTGACTCATAGGATTGCGACATGAAACATTGATCAAGCACTTAGCAGATTGCCTGGCTCATTACAGGAGCAAAGTAAATATTAGCTGTTATTCACATTATGATTGTGATTGCTGATTGCAAAAGACATTTGCAGTTTCTGTACTCCAAAACTCGATCTACTTCCTATGGGGGATGGTATTCCTTGACCATTATCTGTACACCATCTGCTCTAGTTTTTTAATACAAATTAGTTCATTTTAAGCAATCCATATATTTGCAAAGTGACTGAACAGTCAGGAAGTTAGTCTACATGTGTGAAATAGAGTAAACTAATGGTACAAAGTAAATTTCTCAATTAGCTTTTTAAATTTTAGCTATTTGAAAATCACACAAACTTCACGTGTGCCTTTTTGTCCAATAATAGCTAATACTTATATGATTACTATGTGATTTGGTCACTAACAAAGTATCTTTTGTTATTAAGACAACTTAATTATTACACCACTTACTTTGCTCAATTCTAAAAGACCACACAGAAAATACTTTAATTCCTCATGGCTTTCATAATAAAGATAGGGTAGACATATATAAACTGTGTGTGTATGTATACCAACTTGTAAAATAAAAATTACTAGTAAAACTGACATGAGAAGAAAAACAAGAATATTCATCCTTTTCCACTGATAGCTATGAACCCAAAAATAAGAAAAAGGTTACAAAATTATAAAATTTCCTGGAGCTGCACTTTTTAAAGGACTGTATCTAACAGAAATGAGAAGATGGCATAAGGTGGAAATACAGGTTTGTGAAATAGACATTGTCACGGAACACATTTATTTTTTTATCAAGAAGATCCCAAATGTAATTCAAGGACTAAAAAATGCTTCCAACTAGCTGATAATGCTTTTTAAATCTTCATTTAGTTCCAATAAAGAAATGTATATTGTGTTGTATTTACTCTGCAGATGATCACCATCCATCTTACACCCTCCACCTCCCCTCCCATAACATTTACACACACTTCCCACCCCATCCAAAGCAAATCAAGAAAAGAATAAATTCCCTTAATTGAAAAAATAAAACAAGACATAATCTTACATCCTGATTGTTTATTTTAAAGCACTGAATTACAGCCATTTTGCTTAATTTATTTTCAAATCATTTGTATCTGAGTGTGACTAACACATGGTACTTACAATATAAAAATACTTAAAATATCAGATTTTAATAATCCTTAGGTGGCTTTATGCAAAGCAGATGTTCTATTACGCTTTCCAGATGCTAGCTGTAAGCACAATTAATTAAAGACAGTGCTTACATATCATTTTAGGACATTTCAGTACATAGTTAAAACTATGCTAAAGAAAAGAGAGAATGAGCAAAAGCCAGCACTACTTAACTGCAAAGAGAATTGCCAAGAAAGAGTAAGTTCACATGTCATGCCAACAATAGACAGAACTAAAAAGCAACTGTAACCCAACTAACAAGCACTTGCTTGGTGCATTGTGTTGGCACTAAGAATGATAAAATACCTACTTTTTTCACAGCTTTGCACACTGCATGCCTTGGGTGAGGTTTCAACACAGTTATTAGTTATTCCAGAAATCTTCGGCCAATTTAAGATGCAAATTAACGCATTAGGAATGCAATAACTTGATAAAACTCAGATCAAATGGTTTTTATCTGGTTTGCTAGAGAAGGCAATTTTTACATTTCAAACAATACTAGCTTTTCTATGTTCATCTTACTCTTTCAGGATATCACATATTCTATTTTATTAAGTGCTACCTTGCCTTTGTGTGCTCTACAAATTTTCTCTCTTCAGTATTTAAACTCTATAAGCACTGACTACTCAATAAATTCAAAGGCCTATACTGGGGGAGGCAGGAATAAACTAGCCAGAGTCCCCTACTCAGAGATAAAAGTCTCTATTCAGAGACTATCAAAGCCTAATCATCAAATTCAGTACCTAATTTACCAAGACTTCTGGTTATACGAATTGAATTTACCTTAGTTATCACAACCTCTATCACACTCAGTTTCCAGTAGCATTTTCTCAAGGTCAAGAACACAGGCAAGCTGTTGTTCATCCATAAATTTAAAAAAACACCTCTTTCAGATCAACCAAATGGATATATATAAATCATTCATTGTTTGCAAAGCATAGTGCTACCTCCTTACAAATAAAGCTAAGGTAATCAGAATTGGAAAATCAAATATGAAATAACTCATTAATCATCTACTCTCTAAATTTTGCCTTTTGAATTCTCTAGGAACATGCTATCCTTATTTTCTAAACTGTAAAAGAGGGAGAAGCCCCTTCATTTTTACTCTAAACACAATGTGAAGAGATTACCATTTGTTTTTCTTTATGTGGTCACTTTCAGATATGTCTGTCTTTACAAAATTGAAAAACTTAACTTGGCTTATTTGGTTAACTTAACCCATATAAAACTGATTAATATTCTACATTAACTACAAAATTCCACATAGTTCAGCCTATAGAACCCAACTTTGTAACTTGAACATACTGTTTCATAACATCAGTAGTCTGAAAACTTTTTCATTTAAGTCAGTGGGATCTGATTATTTGTACCATTGATTTGGTGACTTTAAAATGATATTTTTGTTTTTTTAAAGCAAGATACAGAAAGATGGAAAATAAATGTACAAAGTAAAAAGGGGATACTTTTCCTCTACAGTGAAAGTAAACTCGTGTGATAAATTGGAGAAAACATCCTTTTCCTAAGCTCCAAGCTGATGTTCCTACAGATTTTTTTTAACAGCCTACTTTCAGAACAGTTTCCTTTTGTCCATCATGCAAGGGTTGGGAGGAGGGGATACAATAGGTAGAAAGTGTGTACTGATCTCTCACCTTTGGGGACTAAATTTTAACCAAGTCCATAGATCCATGCCCTCTTAATTCATTACTACCTAACAGTGGCTACATAAAATCACAAAAACTAGTCACTCGAAGTTAACCAAAACCTCACGACTACATGGGCACAAAACTGAATTCATCTTTTAAGTTCAGGAGACATCTTTATCTTTCTGGGGGCCCAAAGGTGCATCTGACTAAAAAGATCACATTACGACTACCCTGGCAGTACCTGCAGCTTGAAGATTAACAGATAAGTGAATGATTAGTCAGTCAGAAAAACAATAAAAATCCTCTTCAGAAAAAAATGAGGGAAAAAATGAGAATATTTTACCTCGCAAGCCTAATATTATTAAATTAGGTTTTCTTAATGGACTAGGTTTTGCTTGGAAGTGGTAGTGGCCGCTCAGCAGGGCCTGTTGACAGAGTCCTGCTGAGTTCAGCACCTTGCCCTTGAACAAAAATACTATCAAGTCATTCTATTAGCCCATGCCCTGGAGGGTGCTGTCCACCCTGTAAAACACTGTGCCAAAATTGATCATCATTATATAGTGCTCTGATCACAAAGAACTTCACTCGAGATTCTCGATAGCAATACGGTTGACATTTTTGTGGCAAGATCAATAGTTTGTAAGTGTCAAGTTGTCCTTTAGGATCAGCAAAATAAATTCTGAGGGTTGGTTCTAATTCGACTCTAAACCATATACTCTTAGCTAACCCAATAGAACTCAACACTACCAGGATTTCTCTAGTTCATTTGTTTATTTTACTTGCTTATTGTCTTTCTCTCCATCTCCTAAAAGGTAAATTCCAGGAAGGACCTAATTATGATCTGTCTCATCCACGGCTGGCTCTATCTCTAGGGCCTAAATTATCACAGACACTGAGGACAGCATGTAGTAAATATTGCTGAACTAATTAATTGGGTAATGAAAACTTTAGTATTAACACTAGTAATAACATCCGTCCACAGGAAAACAGTATAATCAGGATGATTTCTTCTTTATACTTATTATTTGTCCTTTCTCAATTCTGTTTTCTCCAACCTTACAAACTTTTTCCAACCTGGACAAATTATTTGTCAAGGGTTTGCAGCTGGGCTATGAGTAACAAGAAAACATTCATACAGCACTTTAAATTTCTGCCTTAAAGCATCATATGTAAATAAAATAGGACATGTATGAGGGGCAACATATGCCAACTTGTATTATTCAAGAAATCAAACATTTATTGGGTCTCTACAAGACATCAGGCACTTTCACACAAACTATTATGATTAATCCTCACTAGATCCTCCAGGTAGAGAATGCACTTCTAGGTTTACCAGTTAGGAACAGTGCTCATACTGGTTGAGCCTATTGAGCAGTTATGATTTGAATGTACTCTAATTCAGCATTTTGTCACAGCCTTGGTTTTTTAATAGTTACTTTTCCATCCCAGCAGACACTTCAGTGCTTTGTTATTTTTCTATCCATACAGGGAATGTGCCTTGGCAATGGGGAAGAACTCGCCTTCATGTAAAGATCTACTCATCAAAGGCAGCAAAACCTGTTATTTAAGAGCCCAGGCTCTGGTTGTAGGCTGTTCACAACTGGCTTTGTCATTCATGGGCAGAGTGACCTTGGGCTTAATACCTCTTTGCCTCAGTTGCCTCACCTATAAACAAAGATAATAAACAGTAAATGTCAACCATTGCTAATAACAAAGTAGACCACTGTAGTTGTGAGTAACACACTATACAACTTCTTCATTTCTTTAGCAGCTTTTAAAACATGTCACTATGCCTTCCATTTCTCTTCTTTTTTTAAAAAAAAAGTTGGAGTCAGGGGGTACATGTACAGGTTTGTTACCTGGGCATATTGCATGAGGCTGAAGTTTGAGATATGGGTGGCCCCATCGCCCAGGTAGTGAGCATAGTATCTAATAGGTGGTTTTTCAGCCCACGCTCCCCTCCCTCCCTTCCCTGCTCTAGTAGGCCCCAGTGTCTATTGTTCCCATCTTTATTTCCATGTGTACTCAATTTTTAGCTCCCAGTTATAAGTGAAAACGTGCTATGTTTGGTTTTCTGTCCCTGTGTTAATTAACTTAGGATAATTGCCTCCAACTGCATCCATGTTGCTACAAAAGACAAGATTTTGTTCTTTTTATGGCTATGTAGTATTCCATGGTGAATATGTACCATATTTTCTTTAATCCACTGTTTTAGGCACCTAGGCTGATTCCATATCTTTGCTATTGTATATAACCAAGCCTTTCATTTCAAGTAAGAGCTCCATTTTTGAGGAACTCCCTTTCTTGGAAATGAAAATGGTTTGGAATTTAGTAACAAAATCTGCCTAGAACTAGAGTAAGATTTAGAATATCTCATATATATGTATGGAAAAGAGAAATAAAAAAGAAAAGATTATAATATGAATTTTTCAAAAAGATTGTGATGGCTTTAATCTTTCTTTTCTGTTCTATAAGTTTTTATAAGTTGTGGAGACAAACCTATCGGCATCAAAGTTAAAATGCTGAAAAGAGCTCGTCTGTTTTTCTGACAGCTCTGTCACTCTAGCCTTTATCATACGAGATTTTTAAAAAATAATACATTTGTTGAGATGTTTCACATGCCCTACAATTTACCCATTTAAAAACGTGCAATTCAATAATTTTTAATATATTCACTCAGTTATGCAACCATCACCACAAACAATTTCAGAATATTTTTATTGCTCCCCCCAAAAATCCTCATACCCATTTTCCCTCAACTTCCCCATCCCTAGGCAACCAATAATTTACTTTCTGTCTCTATGAGACATTTTTAAATGACAGAGTCAAAGGTTAAATTAATACATGAATTAAAAATTATATAATTATATAAAAGTTTTGTAACTAAAACTTAAATCATTTCTTGAACACTCAGAAATAAAAACGTTAAAAATGTATAAGAAATAAATCTTATAATCAACACATACATATATATCCTCTACTGTGGTGCTGAGACTATAAAGGAGAGTAAGGTGCTTTGTATTCAGAAAGAATTTGCGGTAACGGGACATGAATAAATAAGAAGCACAGATAAAGTGTCAGTAAAGAAGACCAAGACATGAATTCTATGGGCACTCAAAGGAGGAAGGGGTCCCTGATGATCGTGGTAGACAAGGAAAAGTAATGCAAATCAGACAGAAAGGGATGGGAAAGACTGAGATAAGAGAAGGGGATAGAAATTTTAATTTTCAATTACAGGTAAAACCTGTGCTTTGTTTATAATGCAAAGATTCCAAAAGAAGTCACCCAAATCACTCTCGGTCATCAATTTACAATATATTTACATGAAAATTAAATGGATTCATCCTATAACTTTTCTTAAAACATTTTGGAAATACATTTTTAAATTAGATGATATCTGATCAGCTAGGTTTTTTTGTTCATCATAAAATGTCAAATTTTCCTATATGGATAGAGTTGCTATTTCTGAAATCAAAAGAATATAAAAATACAGAAAAAAACAAAAAAGATAACATACTGCAAAGAGACACACAAGCTTTTTAGAGTGGGAATTATGTTATGACTATGAAATGTACACTGTTTTAAATATACTTCTATATAAATCCATCCCCTCTGCCAGATCCTGAACTTCATGGGAGTCTTGAAGGGGGTTCATTTAACAGAATCCATCTTCCCTGCCTGCATTCTTAACAACTGAAAGATAAGACAAGGAATAGGGTTGGGAGAAGCCAAAATATTACCTTTATTTCTGACAGAACTAGGCTGAAAAAAAGTGTCTTACATCTGCAGTCAAATGTGATACCGAACTCTAGAATCAATCTCCAGATGGATGGAAAGAGCCTCTGCTTAGAGGAGCAGCTGAGAAGCCACGCCCTCTGCATACACTTCACTCAGGAAGAAGAGGGCGGCGGAGCTAAGCATGCCCAGTTCTTTCTTCAAATGTATCAAGAAAATTAATCTACCTGCTCAGGGGCGATTAACTTGGTTGTCAAACTTGAGTGCTCAACAGAATCACCTGGAGGGCCTTGTTAAACCATAGGTTTGCATTTCTGACGAGTGCCCAGGTGATCTTGATGTTACTGGGCTGGATGGTGGGGTGGTGGCAAGAGCACGAATTTCGAAACAAGGCATAGCAAGTGGTCAAGAGCATCACATTTACTAAGAGTGAGAAGGATCTATCCTCCACAACAACTTCCACAATGGCGCTTGCTTATCCTGGTGGCATTCATTTCCCTTCCTCCATTCATGATGGGCACAGGGCCTGGTGCACAGAGGCAATAAATTGTTTGCTGGATTTAACTGAACAAGAATGTTGCTTGACTTGTTCCAACTAAAATATGAAAACAATTTTTGAAAACAAATTTTAAAACGTCACTCTTGAACTTTCACCTATTTTTAAAACTAAACTTCATATGTGTTCATGTGAAGTTCTTGATTCTGATGTATCACTGATTCACCACTTCCTGGGGGCAGGCTGGATCTGAAGTAGGAATGACTTGAGGCTACAATGCAGCAAACATGCCTATTTCTGTACAATTTTCCCCTGAAAGTACCAGAAACTCTTCCCAAAAGGGCATTTCCATCCCACTGTTTCTCAGGGGGATATAGTAGTTTGAGTAACTGGGAAATTAAAACCAAGAGTTTGACTTTTCTGATATGACTCTAAACATTGGAAGGTTTTCTTATCTTTCCTTATCTGGCAACTCCTTCTATTTATGCTCCCTTCCACTGCAGATAAATCCTTCATTCAACATTTCTAAATTATATTCAGACTTTTCACAGATACAGAGAAAATTTTTATTCTCTATTTTGCAGTGAGTCTTATAAAAAGCAATTTAGGGCACATTAAATGAAGGAAAATCCAGCTAATAAGACTTCACCAACTTCAGATCCTGAAAAATTTAAAGGAAACCAACACCCGTAAGGAAACAATTGTTATAATGGTAACATGAATCCAGAATCCAGAAATGATATAATTAACGCACTGGATTTTATGAAGTCAGAAAAGCTTACTGGCAGGAATTTGCAAGAAATATGGAAAGAGTCTGGAACCCTCGAATTCTATGAACTACTCTTTGACTGCCCTCCACTGGCTAGATTTCAGAGTGCTATTCAGACCATACAGCACTTGGTCTTAAGATTTTACGAGAAACATTCGCAGTGGGTTTTCAGAAAGCTTGTGTGATTCATTTTTTCCTATATTTCTGTACAACCAAAATCAATGCCTTTAATCTATCTTTAAGCTTTGCTGATACAAATCTTGATTTTCAATTTGTACTTGTCACTCTAAGAGATTTTCAATAATAATAATAAAATCATTGTACTCAGGAATGACCCCAAATGAGGAACCCAATATATTGCATCTTCCGTGAAAAAAGACTTCTGTTGTAATTTAGTAAAAGACATGATTCTCTGAATGCAGGGGCTGTCACAAGGGCTGTAAAGTTGACTTTATGATTCCTTATTTGCCCGTCATTTTATCATTCTACACCTCAGTGTGTCTCTATTTATTGATAGCACCCAAACATAGATGTGTGGTATCTTTTTAATTGGAAATGTTGTTTTGTAAGGTTTCAAGGAATATCAGTGAGATAATGCCTTAAAAACTTGGAGGGCACTTGTGGAAGTTTAGTCAATATGGTTTTAGTTTTCAAATGTCTTAAGTGGAAAATTATAATCTTTACATCCTTAGCTTCTTAGCCTGTGAACTGATAGTACAGATGGGGACAGTTTAGATATAAAGAATATCTTATAAGCCAGGCCCCTGTGTCTCCTCTGTCCCCTTGTTACTGGGACTGAAATAGAATGACTGATGCTCCAGGGACACTGGTAGGGCAACCTATTCCTTCATCGTCTACCCGAAGGAAGTGACCTCCTGTCACACAATAGAAGGCTGAAAATATCTCCACTTTTCATCAAGAGAGGAGGTTTCTAGGACAAAGTTTCAGTCCTACCCATTATGGGAGAAATTGTTCCTGCAGAATAAAACCCTAAGATTGTGCAAAGGATAGAACTTGCACTACAAACTTGAGGGTCTAAAATGTTATTCAACTTTATATTCTCCGAATCTAAATAAATCTGAGATTGAACACACATCACATTGAGTTATCACGACATTAAGTTTTAGTCGTTATTATTTTGGGGGTTCTCCTACCCTAGGTTCAGATAAAGATCCCAGTAATCTTGTGTGGAATAAAATACTTGTAATGGCCCCTCCAATTATCCATCCTCCCTGATTCCCCTGACGCTTAGCAACATCCAAGCCCACAGGTTCTGCCTTAACCCTGTCATACCATGGGGAGGGGAACCACAGGTACCCACTGTTGCCAGAACCTGCAGCCTTTCTCCCGCCTAGTCCTGGAAAATCTCCCCTTTTACACCTCCCAAGCACCTTTCTCCTACCTCTCTGGATCACCCACGAAAATCTCCTCAATGAGTTCCAGCTTTCACTGCAGTCAAAGATGAGGTACTGTCTTTAGCATCAGCTGGAAGGCTTGCCAAAGACCTCCTTGGAGGCAGATAAGCACCAAGGCAGGAAAAATGCAAAAAATTAAATAAAACTTGCTTTCCATCTTTTCTGATTCTTCCACATAAATCAAATTAAAACTCATATTGTTACATCAACCAATCATTCTGCCGTATTTTCAAAATCAGAGAAAATGAACAGAAATGAGAAAGATAGGAGGTTGAGAAACTGGAAGAAGATTTAAATAAGAGGCCCTCTTTCTCTGGGTATTTTTAATTCATTATTTAGCTTATTTATTTATTTTTGCTGCCACCTGCTGGTGTGCACCGATTCGTAGTGCACTGAGCCAGTGAGAGAGATGCTTTAACTCGCTGCAGCCTGCACAGATTTGTAAGGTTCAAAGATAAGCTCCTTCAGAAAATCAATCTTAAAAGGTGACCAGTAAAATACTTATAATGCTTTTTTTGTTTGTTTGTTTGAGACGGAGTCTCGCTCAGTCACCCAGGCTGGAGTGCAGTGGTGTGATCTCGGCTCACTGCAAGCTCCGCCTCCCGGGTTCACGCCATTCTCCTGCCTCAGCCTCCCGAGTAGCTGGGACTACAGGCGCCCGCCACTACGCCCGGGTAATTTTTCGTATTTTTAGTAGAGACGGGGTTTCACCGTGTTAGCCAGGATGGTCTCGATCCTGACTTCGTGATCCACCCGCCTCGGCCTCCCATAGTGCTGGGATTACAGGCGTGAGCCACCGCGCCTGGCCATAATGCTTTAAATACAAATACAATTGTAATATAGTGGGGGAGAGGTCTTAGAGGAAAATGATGACGATTACAATACCAGAGGTCAGTAGGATGGAGCCAGAATGAAGCTAATATTTGGGAGGTTTTATAAATGCCTTGGGATGCAGTGCTTCTGTATTTGTAACAGGGTCTTCTTGGATCCTATAGTTATTCATGCAGTGACAGAAGATAAAGTAATCAGAGTGTATGTATCTGAACTACTAAATACATGTTCCACTGAAGGCTTCTCATCTCTTGCCCATTTTACTGTTTATCTAAAATGGCATTGTCTAGAGTTGATAGAATCTTATTTTTTGAAAAATGATGAGCAACAATATGTAGTCTAAAATCACTCCAAAATGCCATCAGGAAACAAATTAATAAAGTCTACAATTCTAAATTAATTAGACTCCATGCTACCTACAATAGACTTAATGTACAAGGATTGGCTTGATGTCATTCAGTGTATATTCTGGAATTAATATGCTGAGAGCTTTTCATCCAAAATTAAAACAAAAAAAACCCAAAAGATCCAGTGCAGAGGTATGTTGTATATGTTCTTGACCACATATACAATCAAATCCTAGGCTATAAGGTTTCTCAGGGTCCTGGATTCAGCACGGACTAAAATATGTACTGACAGGATGGCATTATAGGCCAACATCATGTGAGCCTCATCAGTCACTTTTGAGAGATTTCAATTTCACAAAAAGAATCAGCCACTACTGAAGATATTGCTGCTTACAGTCCAGGCTTAAGCAACTGTCTAAACATCACAAATTAAGACATATCTCAGGTCGTGATGGAGTCATGGATATAGAGTTCATGATAAAGTCATTCAACATTGTAATTGAGTGAACAAAATGTGGCATTTAGAGAATACACCCAATGGACTATTGATATTATTTGGCTTTGTATCCTCACCTAAATCTCATCTTGAATTGTAATCCCCAGGTGTTGAGGGAAGAGCCTGGTGGGAGGTGATTGGATCATGGAGGCAGTTTCCCCCAAGCTGTTCTCGTGATAGTGAGTGAGTTCTCACGAGATATGTTTGTTTTATAAGTGTGCGGCAAGTTCCTCGTTTGCTTGCTTCTCTCTCCTGCCGCCTCGGGAAGTCGTACCTGCTTTCCCTTCTGCCATGATTGTGAATTTTCTGAGGCCTCCCCAGCCACGCAGAACCGTGAGTCCATTAAATCTCTTTTCTTCATAAATTGCCCAGTCTCGGGTAGCAGTGTGAGAACGGACTAATACAACTGTGTATTAGCAAACTTTTATTCACAAATGTCTCCCAACTTGAACTAGTTTAGACAAAATGGAAATTTGATAGTTAATAGAATTCAACTGCAATGTATAAAGCCAAGCCATAAGAAGCCTGGGGATCTGGGTGGGCCTTCGAAATAGCAAAATAAGGTCTTGGGTGTTTACAGTGTTCATGAGCTGTGCTTCTCAACTCGTAACAGCTTTATCTATGGTCTATAAAGTTTTCCTTCACAAGGAGACATTATTCCCTCTACCAGCTTCTTAGCTTCCCATTTCCACCACTCCTGCCACTTACAATTCCTAGGGAAAAGCACTGATTACTTTGAGTCAAGGGTCCACACCTGGATCAACCAGGTGTGGTGAGAGGAAACGTGGAGTAACAGTTTAGAGCAGGAACACTGAATCCTAACTTCTCCAGGTATGTCAGTTTCTTTGTAAGTTGAGGAGGGATACAATAATGCCTAGCTCTGAAGTTTATTGTGGAAATTAAAGATACTACATGTAAACTGCTTAAAACTATGTCAAATGTCTATTGATAGGTGAATGGATTTTAAAAATGTAGTATATACATGTAACAGGATATTTTTCAGTCTTAAAAAAGAAAAAAATCCTACCATTTGTAACAACATAGATGAAGCTGAAGGACATTACACAAACTGAAATAAGCCAGTTACAAATGGCAAATACTGCATGATTGCACTTATATGAGCTATCTAAAATAGTCAACTCATCAAATAGATACAATGATGGTTGCCAGGGGCTGGGGGAAAGAGGAAATGGGGAACTGTTGCTCAATGCATATAAAGTTTCAGTTACACAAGACAAATACGTTCTGGAGATCTGTCGTACAACATAGTGCCTATAGTTAACAGTATGGTACTGTGCACTTAAATATTTGTGGAAAAGGTAGATCCCATATTAAGTGTTCCTAGCACAAAAAAGAACACAGTAAAAGGAAGCGAGGAAGGGAGAAAGGAAAGAAGGGAAGGGAAAGGATAAAAGAAACACAAAGAGACACAAGGAAACTTGGGGGTGATATATTTATTACCTTTATTGTGGTGATAGTATCACAAGTGTATTCATATGTCCAAACTCATCAAATTGTATACATTAAACATGTGCAATGTTTTCTGTATATTATTGATACCTCAGTAAAGTTGTTAACAAAAACTATGACTGACACAGAATAAGCACCTTTTAAGTGGTTGTTAGTATGCTAGAATGGCTGTTCTCAATCTTGGTCATATATTGGAATCATTTGGTCAACTTTAAAAAATACTTGCTGCCTTGGTCTCATCCCCAGATAATTGGTTTTGAGATGAGACCAAATGTAGACCCAGTAACAGATTTTTTAATATGCTTTTCAGAAAATTTGAATGTGCTTCCTGGATTGAGAACTACTACGCTAAATCATAAGCTCTATGGATAGAGGGATTCTCTTTTGTCTACTCTTCAATTGTCAATGCCTAAATCTATGCCTGGCACACAAAAGGTGCTCAGAAATATTTGTTGAATGAACTAATGATACAGCTATAGAAATGACTACATCTAGTTAAATGGGGGCAGCTGTGTGTGTATGTGTGTGTGCGTGTGTGTACATGTGTACAGAGTGGCTGATAACATTTATCGGGCCATTGTAAGACTAACTAGAGCCCCCTATAATGTAGGTATTTGTAAATATTTACCATAAATCAAGCTAATAAATGACTAAATAAAATATTATTCTCCTCCCATAAAAAATAAATCTTAGAGTTTCAAATATAAATTTGAAATTTTTGGACCCCTTCAAATTCCTCTCTAGAACATGGCAGCCTGGGAAGAGCCATTTGCTGACTCCTAGGCCTGCCCATGGCTGCTTATTTTGCTTCCCAATCCCGTCTTGGTCTCTCACTTCAGGGGTACACAAATGTCTATACCCAGTTCTCACGTCGAACTTCTTTCCACACATCCCACACATAGCCATCAGGCCAGGTATGCACACACTAGCAGCACACACCAGCAGTACTGGCAGACAAGGCAAAGAGAGAGGGGGTTGAGTCCATTTGGACAGGAAAATCTAGATGCTGTCTAACCTGATGGGTGTGCTAGGAAGAGTTGGGTGGGGCAATTGTATGAGCTCCAGAGGGATACATCTTCTTGGCCCGCTAAACTGCTAAGCATTATGAAATTGGCATGACTTGAAGAGGGCCAAAATGGGCCCCTCTAAAGCATGGAGCTCAGGGTAGGGTCCCCAGATTTAAAGTGGGCAGTATGTTGTGTGCTTATGTGTGTATGTACATATGTGCATGTGCACACACTTGCACCATTAGGAAAAATAGTGGACCCATTATAGAATATAATACTCTATGTAACACAACTCTGTGTAGCTCCTAATGTAAGTTTCGTTCAAAACATTCAAGCATCTATCTCTTATATGAAAATGTGCAAAGACATGCACATGTATGCTATATTGTCTTCTTCCTTCAACCTGTTGGTGATTACCCTTTGCATTTAGAAAAAATTGTTACAGGCAATGTGTATTCATCACAGCAGTTATTTTCTATAAAATCATCAGGAACACAGTGAGTGAATACTGAGCCATTCTTCCTAAACAAAATAAAAGGTTATATTCCTGCAAGCCTCTAGTCACAGTATTTTCTTCAATTGATCAATATATAACATTATGTATGTGTTTTCTTTTTAAGACATCTTATTAATACATATTGTTGATTGACACTGAAATCACAATCAATAGCAATATACCTCCTGCCTGACCAAAGCTTATCTAACACATGTATTTTCTCCATAAGGCATATCACAACTTTCTTTCACATAAGAACCTTATGCAAGACTTTGGCCACTACCCTTATGGCTCATTTTAAACATGAAATCACCAAGAAAAAGGGCAAAAATGTTAAACAAAACAAAACAAAACAAACATGGCTTTAAATATACCTAAGAAGGGATCCTTGTGTACAGTATGGGAGCTGAAACAAAAAGGAAAAGCATTGCCTTGTTCGACATTAGCTGGGAACATGCACATCAGGAGACCCAAAGATATGTCACCATATGATAGTGAAAACAACATGAGTATTGATTTGGGGGCTACAGATAAATTTTAGCTAGTAGGCAAATTTGCAACTACAGGATTCATGAATAATGAAGATCAACTGTATTTAATATAACAAAGTCTTAAAATCCTTACCCTGGAGTTCAAATTTCTCGGCTGCATTTTGTTTTTCCAGCCTTAATCTCAATCCTCACCAATTTTCCCCTCTTCACTCTCCACTCCCCTGCCTGGATGAAATGCCTTTTCTCTTGCACAGCCCTACAGTCATTCCTCTCCTGATTCTGTTTACTTAAGCCAACATTTACCAGAAACATGCAAGTCCTGGAAACTGCATGGGACAAAGAAAAAGGCTCTTTTCAATATCTGTATATATTGGGATATGACATTCCAAACCTTTTTATATTAATTTATATTAATTCATATTAATTACTTGAAATGAAAGCACTCTACTCTGATTAATTCAATGACAACCCAATAAAACTAAAGAGGCATTCATGGGTAGAGACAGTAGAGTAAATGTTTTTATATGACAAAGTGGCTAGAGAGCATCAAATGCCATGACCAGGCCAAATTTGATGTGAATAAATTGACCATGGCTTTTTGAAAGTTCATGGTCAAATATTTCTCTTCTTCCCATGAGATAAGCTCAGAGTTGAGAATAACAATTTTAAATTGTTCATTTTCTCTATGAAATAAACTATGAGCTAAAGTTACATAGAAGTTGCATGATAAAATTTACTTTCAAGGATTGATTTCCAACTTTCTGAAAAAGTCTGATTTAAATGACATTATTGCCATCTGATGACTTGTTATACTTCACATAACTTCGCCCATACACATTTTATATATATATATATACACACACACACATATACACATCCACATATATATGATATATATAAGTATGTTATATATTTGAGATATGTACATAAACGTGTGTGTATATGTTATATATGTACATATATAATATTTTAATGCTAGTTATAGTTCTCCATGCTGTGAATCATTTTACAAGTTGAAGAAAACCAAAACTGGAAAAACTAAGGACCTGTAGTCCATATGTGTGTGTCTTTACAGTTTTTAAAAGAAACGCAAACAATGAATCTGGCTTTTTTT
The DNA here is from genome assembly GCF_000951045.1 of Mandrillus leucophaeus. Classification (NCBI taxonomy): domain Eukaryota; kingdom Metazoa; phylum Chordata; class Mammalia; order Primates; family Cercopithecidae; genus Mandrillus; species Mandrillus leucophaeus. Next base: position 385,589 of record NW_012104743.1, on the reverse strand, counting down.
TTTTTCTTCAGCAAGCTATTTGGAATACAGAAACGCGTGCTTTCCTCATTGAGTCGTTATTATCCTTAGCTTCTATTTTGGTATCTGCTGCCAGGAAGTGGGTTTCTAATTACCTTTGTGACCAATAAAGAAAGTTTAGAACCAGATGTTAAGCTACAAATTAATTTCAGCACAAGAGCATATATAGAAAGATATTTCCAAGCATTTTACTCAGTTCATATTCAAATGAAATAATTCAAATTTGTCTTCAATAAATGTGCATTTCACATTTTGAGTGGTGAGGAAAATACAGAATTATGGGAGAGGCTTCAAGATGGCTGGCTGACTAGAAGAATTTCATGCCCACCTTCTCCACTTAGAAAAACCAAAATAATGTATAGACAGTTGCACTTTGAATACATTATCCCAGAGAGAATACTGGTATTCAATAGAGAAGTGACCAGAAACACCAAAATCAGGGAAGGAAAGGAGAGGGAGGCAGCCTTTCTGGCCAGGTTCAGATGAAAGCCAGGACGACTTCCCAGTGTGGCTAAATGGTAAGTAAGAGACTTCTAGCAGCCCACATCCCTACCAAGGAATCATGTAGTCTTGGCTACATGAGAGCTTTTCAGCCCTCCCAATCCCTGGAACTAACATAGGGAGCTGCCAGGAGACTACGGGATGAGACTACTCCAAGGAGAAAGCTCTCACCAGGTCTCATACACTTTCTGACACCTAAGTATCTACAGCAACATGCCATTTTCAAGTCTAGCCTTTGACAGAGTACACGCTGTCCTGTGGTCCAATGGAACCGAGATTGAGGCATTACAGAAAGACTGTGACTGCTGGGACTGGCGAGCAGTCCCACAGCCAGAGCTAAGAAGGAAAGGAGGCATGGGCTGCAGCTGCCAGTGCCAGGAAACAAGCACCACCAGGAAAAAGTCTGGGATCCGGGCAGGGTGTGAGCTGCCAACAGAACTTGGTTGCCAGCTGTATGGGCACTCTTGTGGCCAGGGCAGGGATACAAGCTACGTGCTGGTTACCACTACCGAGGCTAAGGGTAGGGTAAGCCCTGTCAGGACTGGGGCAAGAGAGGGACATGTATTTCCCAACCACCAGTTCAGGCTGTGGCCACCAAGAACAGCCCACCCTCTCCAGTGGCAGGACCTTAGCATGGCTGCTACCACACTTCACCTGAGTACTCTGCCTAGGGCCTGAGGATCACCTCACCCCTGTCCTGCCATGGCTGATGCCTGCTGTAATCATTGTGGTGGGGAGGGAGTGAGCACGAATCTACCCAGCCCAGTTTCACCTCCTCCTCTAAGATAGAGCACATAGCCTGGGATCCTGGGGATTTCCAACCAATCCACTACTTTGGGCACCAGAGCACTTCTCCTGGGGGCCTGAGATTTGGCTTAAACTGCCAACCACTGTCACTTCAGCTGGCACCTACCTGAAAGCATCATCTGAAGGCCTGGAATCTGGCCCACTTGGCCCATTGCAGCCACTCCCAACATTAATGCATACCACTCAAGACCCAGAAAATTGTTCCACCACTACTGTCTTTGCCCATGCCACACCAGCTTCCCGGAAGCCCAAGAACCTTCCCATATGCCCAGTCCACTGATGCCACTACCAGCATCCAAGCATGCCACCTGGAGGCCCAAGAAAAGGTCCACCAGTAACCAACACAGGTGCCAGCATACACCACTCTGGGACAAAAAAGACAGGCAAATTCAGCCCACTGCTGCCACTACTAGGGCTTGAAGACTGGCAATGGGGCATCCCAGTCCCCAGAACAACTTCACCACAGCCTCCACTAACAACAGTCCCTCATCCACTGAGAAAATCACAGATACCACTAATGCTATTTGCACCCCCAAAAATCATACAGATACTACACTATTGCATGTACTCAGAATCAAAGCCAAAGTACCATACCCAATCAACATCATAGATACATCATCAGAAAAAGTTTCTCCCCTACAAAAGTAAATTCAAAAATAGAAAAGCAATCATTACATCAGATGCACAGATATCAATTTAGGACATGGGAAACATAAAAAAGCAAGGAAATATGACACCTCCAAAGGAACACAGTAATTCTCCAGCAATAGATGTTTAAAAGGAATTGTTGAAATCCTATGAATTCAAAATGTTGATTTTAAAGAAGCTCAGTGAGATACAAGATAATTCTCAAAACAATACAAATAAATAAAAAAAATTAGGATATGAATGAGAAATTTACCAAAGAGCTTTTCTTTTTAGAAGAACCAAATAGAAATTCTGGAATTGAAGAATTTATTGAATACATTATATTTGAAGACATCAACAGTAGACTAGATCAGGCAGAATAAAGAATCTCAGAACTTAAAAACATTTCTTGAAATAATCCAGTCAAACAAAAATAAAAGAATAAAGGATGAACAAAGCTTTCATGACATTTGGAACTACATAAAACAATCAAATATTTGAATTATCAGTATCTCCAAGGGTAAAGAGACAAAGAAATGACTAGAAAATCCTATTTAACAAAATAAAAGATGAAAAATTTCCAGATCTAACATGAGATTTAGGCATACAGTTATAGGAGCCTCAGTGATTCCCCAGGTAGATACAATGCAAAAAGGCCTTTTCTGCAGCATGTTAGAGTCATATTGTGTAAAGTCAAAGATTAAGAGTGAATCCAAAAAAACAAGAGGAAAGCATCTAGTCACCAATTAAGGAAACACCACAAGACTACAGCAAATTTTTCAGCAGAAACCTACAGGCCAGAAAAGAATGAGATAATATATTCAAAGTTCTGAAAGAAAAAAACTGCCAGCCAAGAATACTACAGATAGCAAAATTATCATTCATAAATGAAGGAGAAATAATCTTTCTCAGACAAGCAAATGCCAGGAGAATTTGTTGCCACTAGATTAGTCCTACAGAAAAATGCTCAAGGGTGTACTAAACCTAGAAGTGAAAGAATAGCATTTACCCTCATGAAAACACATGAAAGTAGGCTGGTTATTGTGACTCATTCCTTTAACACCAGCTTTGGGAAGCCAAGGCAGGAAGATTGCTTGAGGCAAGGAATTCAAGACTAGCCTGGACAACATAGTGAGACCTTGTCTCTACAAAATACACACATGCACATACACACACAGACACGACAGTATAAAACTCACTGGTAAAGCAATTGCACTAAAGGGAAAGAGAAAGGACTCAAATTGTGCTATTACAGAAACCCACCAAACCACAGGGACAACAAATAAGAAAAAGGAAAGGAATTAAGAACACATAAAACAAGCAGAAAACAACAATATAACTGTAACAAAGCCTTATATATTAATAATAAACTGAATATTAGAAGTTTAATTTTCCACTTAAAAGATATAGAATGACTAAATGGATAAAAAAAAAAAGACATGACTCAATTATATGCTGATTATAAGAAACCCACCCTGCCAGTAAAGACACACAGATTGAAAGTAAAAGGATGAAAAAAGATATTCCATGCGTATGGAAACAGCAAGCAGGAATAGCTATACTTATATCATATAAAACAAACTTTAAGTTAAGAACAGTAACCAAAAACAGGACGAAGAGGGTCACTATATAAGGGACCAATATAGCAAAAGATTATAACAATTCTACATGTACATGCACCCAACACTGAAGCACTCAGATTTATAAAGCAAATATTAACAGCTCTAAAGAGATAAATAGACTTCAATACAATAATATTAGGACATTTTAACACCTGATTCTCAGCATTAAACAGATCATATAGAAAGAAAATTAACAAAGAAAATTTGGATTTAAACTGACCTTTAGGCCAAATGGACCTAACAGACATTTACAAAACGTTCTATCCAACAACTGGAGAATATATATTCTTTTCAACAGCACATTCAGTATTCTCCAGGGTAGACCATATGTTAGGTCACAAATTTTTAAAGTCTCAAAAAATTTTTAAAAATCAAGATTATATCAAACATCTTCTCAGGCCCCAATGGAAATACAACTAGAAATCAATACCAAGAGGAAACATTTATTTCCATGTATATGGAAATAAAACAAGTTCCTGAATAACTATTGGATCAACAAAAAAAAATTAAAATTTAAAAATCTCTTGAGACAAATAAAAATGAAAATACAACATACCAAAACCTGTGGGATATAACAAAAGCAGTACTAAGGAAGTTTATAGCAATAAATGCCTATAACAAGAAAGTAGAAAGATTACAAATTAAAAATCTAGTAATGAACCTCAAGGAGTTAGAAAAAAAGAACAAACCAAACCCCAAATTAGCATAAAAAAATAAAGTTCAGAACAGAAATAAATGAAATAAAGACAAAAAATTTCAATGAAATGAAAAGTTGTTTCTTTCAAAAGATAAACAGAATAGGTAAACCTCTAGCTAGATTAACCAAGAAGAAAGAAGACCCAAATAAACAAACAAATGAAAAACAAAACATTACAACGGATACCACAGAAATACAAAACATTATTAGAGAATGCTATGAACAACTATATGCTGACAAACTGGAAAACCTAGAGGAAATGGATACATTTTTGGAAACACACAACCTACCAAGATTGAATCAGGAAGAAATAGAAAGCCTGAACAGACCAATAACAAGTAGCAAGATTGAATCAGTAATAATAATTTAAAAATCTCTTGACAAAGGAAAAACCAGGTCTGAATGGATTCACAGATGAACTGTACCAAAAATATAGAGAACTAATAGTACTCCTTCTGAAACTATTCCAAAAAATCCAAAAGGAAAGAATTCTCCCTAACTCATTCTGCAAGGTCAGCATCACCCTGATACCAAAATCAGATAAGGGCACAACAAAAAAGAAAACTACATGCCAATATCCCTGATGAACAGCAATGCAAAAATCCTCAGCAAAATACTAGCAAACTGAATCCAAAAGCATATCAAACAGATAATGCTTTACAATCAAGTGAGATGCAAAGATGGTTCAACATATACAAATCAATAAACATAATGTATCACATCAACAGAATATAGGACAAAAATTATATAATCATCTCAATAGATGCAGAAAAAGCATTTAATAAAATTCAGCATTCCTTCATGATAAACACTCTGAAAAAACTACACATAGAAGGAACATACCTCAAAATAATAAAGGCCATATACAACAAACCCAGAGCTGACATCATACTGAATGGAGAAAATCTGAAGCCTTATCTCTAAGAACTGGAACTAGAGAATGCCCACTTTCACCACTCCTATTCAGTATAGTACTAGAAGTCCTAGGCAGAGCAATCAGAGAAGAGAAAGGAATAAAAGGCATCAAATTGGAAAAAAGGAAGTCAAGCTGTCCCTCTTTGATGATGATATAAGTTTATATTTAGAGAAACCTAAAGACTGTACCAAAAATGCTTAGATTTGATCAATGAATTCAGTGAGGTTGGAGGATAAGAAAATCTGTGTACAAAAAGTCAGTAGTGTTTCCATATACCAATAATGATCTAGCCGAGAAAGGAATCAAGAAGGCAATCTCATTTACAATAGCTACCAAAAAAAAATCAATCAATCAATCAATCAATCTAACCAATGAGGTGAAAGATCTATACAAGGAAAACTACAAAACATTGATAAAAGAAATTGAAGATGACACAAGCAAATGAAAAAACATCCCATGCTCATGGATTGGAAGAATTAATATCATTAAAATGACTATATCACCCAAAGCAATGTACAGATTCAATGCAATCCCTATCAAAATCCCAAGGTTACACAGAATTAGAAAACACAATCCTAAAACTCATATGGAACCAAAGAAGAGTCTGAATAGCCAAAGCAATCTGAGCAAAAAGAACAAAGCTGGAGCCATCATATTACCTGATTTCTAAATGTATTACAAGGCTATAGGAAACAAAACTTCATGGTATTGGTGTAGCAATAGATACATAGACTACTGGAAGAGAATATAGAACCTAGAAATAAAGCTAGGTATTTACAACCAACTGATTCTGACAAAGCTGACAAAACTCACACTGGGGAAAGGACAATGTAAGGCCTGTCAATAAATAGTCTAGGAAAAATTGTATAGCCATATGCAGAAGAATGAAACTGGACCCCCATGTTGCACCATATACAAAAGTCAACTCAAAATGAATTAAACACTTCAAACTAAGACCCAAAACTATACAAATACTAGAAAAAGACCTAGGGAAAACCTTCCTGGACATTGATCTATGCAACGAATTTATGGCTAAGATCTCAAACGCACAGGCAACAAAAACAAAAATAGATGGGACTGTATTAAACTAAAAAGCTTCTGCACAGGAAATGAAACAGTCAACAGAGTGAAGAGACAACCTATTGAATGGGAGAAAATATTTGCAAACTATTCATCTGACAGGGGACTCATATCCAGAATATACAAGGAACTCAAACAATTCAACAAGTAAAAAGAAATCCCATTAAAACTTAGGCAAATGATCTGAACAGACACGTCACACCAGTCATCATGGCTATTACTAAAGTAAAAAAATAACAGATGCTAGCAAGGTTGCAGAGAAATGGGAATGCTTATACACTGCTGGTATAAATGCAAATTAGTTCACTCATTATGAAAAGCAGTGTGTTGATTTCTCAAATAACTCAAAAAAGAATTACCATTTGACCCAGCAATCTCATTATTGGGTACATACCCAAAGGAATATAAATTGTTCTACCATAAGGACATGCGCATGTGTATGTTCATCGCAGCACTATTTACAATAGCAAAGACATGGAATCAACCTAAGTGCCCATCAGTGATAGACTGGATAAGGAAAATGTGGCACATATACACCATACAATACTATGCAGTGATAAAAAGGAGCGAGATAATGTCCTTTGCAGCAACATGGTTAGAACTAGAGGTTAGAACCATTATCCTAAGCAAAGTAATGCTGGAATGGAAAACCAAATACCACATGTTCTCATTTTTACGTGGGAGCCAAACATAAAGTACACATCGACACAAAGAAGGGAATAACAGACACCAGGGCTTACTTGAGGGTGGAGGATGGGAGGAGGGAGAGGATCAAAAAACTACCTGTCAGGTACTATGTTTATTACTTGGGCGATGAAATAATCTGTATGCCAAACCCCTGTGACACAAAATTTACCTAAATAACAAACCAGTGTATGTACCCCTGAACCTAAAATAAAAGTTAAGAAAGAATATTCCAGCATTATTTTTTTTAAATGGGTAAAGGACATAAATACACATTTCTCAAAAGAAGACATACAAATACCTAACAAGTATATGAAAAAATACTCCACATTGCCAATCATTGGTAAAATGCAAATCAAAACCACAGTGAGGTATCATCTTACCCCAGTCAAATTGGCTATTATTAAACAGACAATCAGTAATAGATGGCAAGGATACAGAGAAAAGGTAACTGTTATACATTGCAGTGGGAATGTAAACTAGTATGCCGTCTATGGAAAGCAGTATGGAGATTTCTCAAAAAAACTAAAACTAAAATTACCAATCAATCTAGCATTCCGCTACTGGATACTACTGGGTATCTACTCAAAAGAAAAGAAATCATTATATCAAAGAGATATTTGCATTTACATATTTGTTGCAGTACTATTCACAATAGTAAAAACATAAAATATAAAAATATTAAATATAAATATATTAAAGATAAAAATATTAAATATAAAATCACTCTAAGAATATGAATGGCTAAAGAAAATGTGATATATATTTGTAAATATATATACCATTTAACCATAAAAAAGAATGAAATCATGCCTTTTAGAGCAACATAGATAAAACTGAAAGTCTTTATCTTAAGTGAAGTAAGCCAGGCACGAAAATGCAGATATCACATGTTCTCACTTATATGTGGAAGCTAAAATATTTGTTCACATAGAGGTAGAGCATGGAAAGATATATAATGAGACTGAGAAGGGTCTGAGGGTCTGAGTGGGAGCGGGGAGAGGAATAGAACTGGGTTAAAGGATATAGACATATAGTAAGATAGAAGGAAGAGATTCAATGTCTGATAGCAGAATAGGGTAACTATACTTGCAAAAATGTGTTGTGCTAGGGTGGTGGACACCCTAAAGACCCTGATTTGATCACCTAACAATATACACATGTAAACTTCATAAATTCGTACAACAAATAATTTGCACAAATAATTAAAAACACATCAGTCAGTCATACTCTGAGATGACATAGCAGGCTCCTTATAGTCTAAAGGTCCTTGACTTTCCCCAGATACATATTTCATGGTCTATCTTTGTATTCTTCTTAATTTAGTTTCTATCATTGGAGAACAATATAGGGAATCATATCATCGGAGAGTGTCTATCAACATGCTCTCACAATATCCAAGTCCCCTTTCCTGTTCAAACATAGCATAAGATTAAGGGCTCATAAAAAGTAGGATCTCTCTCTCTCTCTCTCTCTCTCTCTCTCTCTCTCTTTCTCTTTCTTTCTCTCTCTCTCTCTCTCTCTCTCTCAACAGGACCAAACATAAGAGATGCCAAGACAGAGGTTGAGGGAGGTGGAAGAGGCTGAGATGCATCTCTGCTCTCATTCATGATTTAGCTTGGGATGCCTCACAAGTGTTTGAGAAATAAATGTATTCCTGAATTCTCATTAGGCCAATAGTCAAGTACTTTGGTTCAGTAGTTGGGCTCATTGTCCAGTGGAGTGGTCTAAAAGCAGTAAACTTGAATGCCTAACTTCAATGGCAAGAGAGTTCACTGAGAGGACAGAGAAGGAGATACATCCTAGTAAGTATCTCACTAGCTACTTTCTGATGACATTTATTCTCTGCATTCAGGTGTGCTTTTACTATCTTAAGTGTTTAAAGGAGAGAAGACAGCAGATCTAGAATTCTGTGCCATCCTGGGTAAAATGTAGGAATGGGGTGAATGCTGACAAAATAAAAGTACAACAAATAAATTGAATATTAAATTTTTTAAAAAAAGAAAACAGAAGGCCTGACTCCTGAGTAGTAAAACCAAAAATTAATCTCTTAAAGGAAATAACAAGTAAATAATGAATTGGCAATTATGATCAATGACAGAGAGAGAGAGAGAGAGAATACAAAAGAACACTGGGAATGAGAAAAGCATAATTATAAACATGAATGAGACATTTTACTCCCATTTACAATTGCTGCAAAGAGAATAAAATACCTAGGAATACAACTTACAAGGGATGTGAAGGACCTCTTCAAGGAGAACTGCAAACCACGGCTCAAGGAAAGAAGAGAGGACTCCAACAAATGGAAAAAAAAAAAAAAGCCATGCTCATGGACAGGAAGAATCAATATCGTGAAAATGGCCATACTGCCCAAAGTCATTTATGGATTCAATGTTATTCCCATCAAGCTACCATTGACTTTCTTCATAGAATTAGACAAAACTACTTTAAATTTCACATGGAACCAAACAAGAGCCCAAATAGCCAAGACAATCCTAAGCTGAAAGAACAAAGCTGGAGGCATCACGCTACCTGACTTCAAACTATACTACAAGGCTACAATAACCAAAGCAGCATGGTGCTGGTACTAAAACAGAGATATAGACCAATGGAACAGAACAGAGGCCTCAGAAGTAATGCCACATATCTACAACCATCTGATCTTTGACAAAGGTCACAAAAGCAATGGGGAAAGGATTCCCTATTTAATAAATGGTGCTGGGAAAACCGGCTAGCTGTATGCAGAAAACAAACTGGACCCCTTCCTTACGCCTTATACAAAACAAATGCTCTTGAGCAGCTTCTTTATGCTGAGACCTACAGTATACACTGGGGATGGAGTTGGAAATATGACAGAACCTTTGCACTCATGGATGATAGGTTGAAGAAAGGGGAGTCAGATAAACCCAAAGATAATCATTAATTAATTTTAGCTAGTAGTTTGCCCATGCAGATGATAAAATAGAGTAACATAAGTGAGGGGGTCCTCATGGCTGCCTTAGGATTGGGCAGTGGATGCCTTTCTGAGGAGGTGACATTTGTATTGAGACCAGCATAATAAGAGTGACACAAACTGTGCACCTTTGGAAAGAGTCTTCTGAGAAGAAAAGCAAAGACAAAATCCCAAAGCTTGCAACAGCTCTGGCATTTGAAAGGGGCTGTATTAGTTTGTTTTCATGCTGCTGATAAAGACATACCCAAGACTGTGAAGAAAAATAGATTTAATGGACTCACAGTTCCATGTGGTTGGGGAAGTCTCACAATCATGATGGAAGGTGAAAGGCATATCTTATATGGCAGTGGCAAGAGATAATGAGGAGGAAGCAAAAGCAGAAACCCCTTACAAAACCATCAGATCTTATGAGACTCATTCATTACCATGAGAACAGTGTGGGGGAAACTGCCCACATGATTCAAGGCATTATAGAAGCACCATTAAAACTTCATAATGTGTCATAATTATGTGGCTTACTTACTATCTTACAGAGCTAACGTCATTTTAGGGTGGTCAAATGCAGATAATTTATTCTCTATGGAGTGGGTACAAACTCAGTGGGGCAAAAATGTTCTCTATTTTTCATAAGCAAATGCAATTTCTATTCTTTCTTCTCACCTGGTGACAAAACAATCAATAAAAGACAATTCAGTGTATCAGTCACTGGGTCCCTCCCACAACATGTGGGAATTATGGGAGTACAATTCAAGATGAAATTTGGGTAGGGACACAGAGCCAATTTTTAATCAAATTGCTAGTGGGGGGTCACAAAAATATATATTTACCTAGGATCCTGCACACCCTGAGATCAAGCCCTTAATGTGATTTTTTGACCAATAAATGAAAACAGTCTCCACCTTACCCCCAATAGTCACATAATAAAGCATCATTCGTCTTTAACCTCTTCCCCAGTGCAACAGCAGAGTGGGCACACAGAAAGAAAAGGAGAGTGCAGGATGGATGACAGATTGGACCCCATATATACCCTGTAAGCCTTGGTCTACAGAAACATCTTGAAAGAAAGTGACTGAGAAGTTGTGGAATCTGCTTAAGATGAGATTGTTACCTTAGCAGAGAAAAAGGCTCTTCAAAATGCTGGTAATTGCTGGAAAGTTAAATCACATAATTATACTTCAATTCTAGCATCTGCAGTCTCAGAGGAGGTTCCTTGAAATTGCAGATTCCTTTTCTATTCTACAAACTAAGCTCCTAATTTTATGAACAGCCAACATCATTTTCAATGATTGATCCAAATTAAATGTAGAATTTATTCTGAACCTGTTAAGATAATTCACTTTTAGTCCCCATAAAAAATTAATAAAACAGATGTGTAGCTAGAGACACATGATAGCTAAAAACACCTGTCTGACAGAATTAAGCTATAAGGAACAACTAAAGGCAATTATGAAATATGCCATTAGTATAATCCTTGCCCTAATTTATCTTTGTAGTTCTCACTTAGCATAGCTAAGGAAATGCTGAAGACTGTTGTGCTCAATGGCTTATAAACATGAATATTTAAAAGAGTTTGATACCAATATTCCTCATAACTTATTATATCACTCTTTTAATGTGTAGAGTGCTGATGACTCAATAAAATGTCAATTATAATAGGCTTATGTATTTCAGGTCTATAAAATACTTTCACAAATATTTCTTCCATTGGGTCTACAAGAGCACTTACCAGAAATAATTCACAGAAGCCACTAAAGTATAAATAGTTTTCTTCTGTAGGAAGGTGTCAACATTTTGATTAATTTACATGTAAAAACAACCCCATCCTAAAATATGATGATTTTATTCTTCAAATCTAGGACCAAGGAAAAAATGAGTCTAAGTAAAAGCAAACTATGAATGCCAAATATCTATACTTAACTACCTGTCTACATGTCTCCATTAAATAGTCAGCTCCTCTTATTTGTTATAATGTATTATGTGCTCTATACATTGTCTAAGATATTTTTTAACTCTTTGATACATAACGCACTTTTTAATTCTCTCTTTCTATCAATCAGTATGTGCTAAGGAAACTAGCTAATTAATTTCTTTCACTCAGCCCACACCAACATGAACAAAGGCAAAGCCCTGAGTTGGGTGTGGTGGATAAGACTGTATCGTAGAGCTGACATCCTGCAAAAGAAAACAGATGTCAAACAAATATTTACAAATCCTGGAAGTTAGAATACACGCTTAGAAATCCCACTGCCATGGTCAAATTCTAGCACTCTATAAGCAATGAGCTCTGTCACAAAAAATGTGTGTAATAACGGTGCATCCTAGAGTTGTTGCGGGGATTAAGTGAGTTGGTACGTGGTAAGATTCAGTATACATTCACTATTATATTAACAAGCATGATAAATATCATGAGAGGAGAAATAAAGGACACAATGTAATTTGAATATCAATTCATATAAAATATAGAAAATCAAATCTAATTTTCTGAAAACATTCTGTAGTCAAAATTAGATGTGTCTGTACTACTTTTTTTCACTGAAATCACTGCTCATATATCATTCATTCAGCAAGTATTGAGATTTTGCCAGGTGACCAGCCTGTGCTGGGTAAGGGGATTGTGCAATGTAAGAACAGCCCCTGCATTCATGGGGCTTATAGTCTATCTTAGGGATTAATCAAAACTGAGTCACTGACTCATAGACCCCATCAGGCACTTGACTATAAGTGGTAAATCCAAGCAAAACTCAGAAATTTTCTGAGAATATAAGCTTCTGTTTTTCAGAATTATATATCCTAAAATTGACATGCCGCTTAGCACTGGCCAGGTTGCTTACTTGCTTACCTTGAAATGTAACCTTTTACCTTACTTCTCCCACTCGTTTACTACTTATGAGCTCACTATTAAATTTCTATAAGATTTTAAATCTTGAAAGCTAGGCATTATAGAAGCACCATTAAAAATTCATAATGTGTCATAATTATGTGACTTACTATCTTAAAGCGCTAACGTCATTTTAGGGTGGTCAAATGCATATAATTCTCTATGGAGTGGGTACAAACTCAGTGGGGCAAAAATGCTCTCTATTTTTCATAAGCGAATGCAATTTCTATTCTTTCTTCTCACCTGGTGACAAAACAATCAATAAAAGACCATTCAGTGTATCAGTCAACTTAGGGCCTGTTCAGTGAAAAATGTTAGAATTTAAACTATGGAAAAAAGATACAGGCAATGTAACATGATTACAACAGTCCTGGCTGGTCTTTGATACTGAAGACTGTTTCTTTCACTCAAGCTCATATTTCTTAAATACCCACATGATGGATTTCTGTTATTTCAGCCTGCCCAGTATCTTTTTGCCTGCTTGGGAACATCATCCTCATTTTCTCTTAGGAAATGGAGATTGGCTGACCCCACCCTGCAATTTCAATGTAGTCATGCAAGCCATGCTAGTCAAATAAGCCTATCCCATCTATTTTTTTTTTGTTTTGTTTTGTTTTTTGAGATGGAGTCTTGCTCTTGTCACGCAGGCTGGAGTACAGTGCCACAATCTTGGCTCACTGCAACCCCCGCCTCCTGGGTTCAAGCAATTCTCCTGCCTCAGCCTCCTGAGTAGCTGGGATTAAAAACATCCACCACTAAGCCCGGCTAATCTGTGTCTTTTTAGTAGACACGGGGTTTTGCCACGTTGGCCAGGCTGGTCTCAAACTCCTGACCTCGTGATCCACCCGCCTCGGCCTCCAAAAGAGATGGGATTACAGGCGTAAGTCACCGTGCCCGGCCGCCTATCACATCTTAATGGCAACAGTAATTGGTTCAGGGACATAAGGCAAAACAATTCCATGAGAGCCACCCTGGCACTTTTAGGGGAGCTATTGGCATACAAGTGCTTTCTTTTCCCTTGAGCTACCAGTGGTTGCATGTGTGCCTGAGGCTTCCAGCAGCCACCACTAGCTTGGATCCTGCCTGATAGCAAAGCCAGAAGTGGAGCCTGGCTACAAAGAAAAGGAGAGGGGGAAAGAATGTCTGAGTGCTGATGGTTTTATGGAGTGGGTACAAACTTGGTAGGGTAAAAATGCACTCTAGTTTACATAAGTAAATGCAATGTCTACATTACTATTGCTTTTCTTGGTGACAAAACAATTCATAAAAGACAATTCAGTGTATTAGTCAACTCAAGGCCTGTTCTTAATCCCTTCTTTGGGGGGTCGATTCAAAGGGGACATTTGTGCTTGACCTCCCTCTGCTTGTGCCTTCTGAGAAATCCACTTCTCCATGGCGTCGCTGTTCTGTCTCTACACAGGTCTCTCTCTCGGTCCTCTTCATCTCTGCCATGTAGTCCCTCCAGATTCTCCGGTTTTCTCTTGACAACCCCTAAATCCTCCAGCAACCTCTCTATTTCTTACCCAGCATGCCAAACAACCGTTCCCACACTACTGTTTGCAGCCCATGGTGTCACAGAGTGCCTCTCAGGGTTTAGATGAACATAATGTCATGGGTATCCTTTCTGCTAAAGCCTCCACACCCATAAATATGAGTTTTCTAATATGCATTCACTGCAGGACTTGCTCAGGGCCAGGAGGCAGCCACTATTTGGGGGATTTTACATGCATGTAGATTCTCTTGTCCGCTCTCTAACTGCCTCTTTCTTCCGAAGCCTGAGACAGGGTAAGTTATTTTTATATTGTGATCTCCTCTTCCCAGATTTCTTTCTTAACAAATATTGTCTTTTGAAACTAAAAAATCTTGTCTCTGTTGAGAGTTTTGAAAGCTTAGTTTGCTGTTTGAGATCGAATAATGTCGATTAGTCCCCAAATGCTCCTAAGACAGTGAGTCTGGGCTCCCTCAACTCATGTCTAAAATCAAGGACAAGAAGAAAATTGCTAGTACAGAAACACAAAACCTGAGATTTGCCTTAAATTTATCCAGCAAAGGATGTGGGGAGCTACGAGTGGGGCATGGAGAAACAGATGAAAAGAGATTAGCTGTTTGCTGATAACTGTTGAATCTCCGAGATAGCCCAGGAATTCATTACACGATTCACTCCACTAGTTTACTGTTTTCTCTGTCTTTTCATTGTTTGAACACATTCACATGGCAAAGTTCTTCTTAAAGGAAAAATCAGTTAATATCAAAATATTACCCAATTAGGCAATGATGTTCAGGAGTTAGGTAATAGAGAATTATTAAAGGAAATTAAGCTACAAAATAACTTGACCAGATGTGTAATTTTGAAAGAGTACTCTGACTATTGTATGATAGAGAGGACATCAGTGCATTGGCCCAGATAAATTAAGTCAAGAAGTAGTAGTGATAGAGGGAAGGGGGCCAGTGAAGACAATGTCCCTTGAATAGGGAAAAATTCAGTGTTCCTCCCAGGTTTCTGATTGGGTGACTAGGAGAATTGGCAGGGCTGTTTATCAATAGGTGGAGGTCAGTAGTAGAATCAGAATTAGGGAGCGAGATATTTGGTTCAAGCCTTGACTTTGCTATGAAACTTTTGAGAGGCCTTTGGAGAGTCAGCTAATTCTGGGTCTAGTTTTTGTACATGTTGTGAGAATAATGTGAAATATCTTAAGCTATAAGGCATTATTAAATATAATTATTGCTTTCAAAAAGTGTCTAATATGTAATATGACCACAGTAAATAATCCATAGTGAAACAAAGAATATTAAACAGTCTTGGCTTCTGACCCCTGTTATTTAAATTTTCTCAAATCAGTTTAGAAGGACAAATATTTAGGAGAAAAATCTGGTAAGTACTGATTTTCCTTTACATCAGCAAATTCAAGAGAAATAAAATATTTACAGATCAAAATCATAATAATACACTTGAAAATGAACATTTTCAGAGAAAATAATTCAAAATGTGATCACTAGAAACTCATTGACTTAGATTATCACAGAAAGTGTATAAATTCATTTTAGTAACGTGAGAAGTTCAAACAGCTAGGAAGAAACAAGATGAGTCTTGAAATGTGAATAGACACAGGGCCATTCATTTCAGCCTAATAACATAGACACTAAAAAGTCTTCACTCAATATATACAGTATTCAGGCAGATACCAGCAAATGGAATATAGTACTTGCCCATCTCCTTTAAAAGGAAAAGGTAGAAACCAAGAAAATAATTTTCAAGCTATGAAACATTTATTACATAGTATTGAAAAACAATTTTAACACCTACATTTTTTTTAACTTCTACTTCAGGCTTAGACCTTAAAATCATTCCATCTCCTTTTGATAATCCTTTTAGGTATCAGACCTCAAAACTTTTCTCAAGATAAGAGTCCTGTGATCCAACTTGCACCAGTTTTTTTACAAAATCCCCATTTATCTTTCCTTTAAGTAATGGCTGCTTTTCATAAAGAAACATTGATAATTTATTCCTAGAAGTAAAAGCATTTTCCAGCACTGCAAAGAAGAAAGACTCATTTTGTTACACTCCAATGTGCTTACATTGATTTAAATTCCCAGCATTCTATTTAAGTCTGACCTCTGTCCGAAGCAGCCTTTATTTTTCTCATGTAAGGGGTTTCTGCAGGGGTCTGGAATGCCACCACTGAGAGAGCGTGTCAGCAGCTTTTCTAAGCAAAACACTGCCAGAAATACAGAAAATAAACATCTTTGAAAAATAGCTGAGTTGAAGTTCTTCCAGATTCAGTTCCGAATAACTAAACTCTCCTAAAGCCTGTTAAATATTATAAAAATCAGGTCATTAACTGTACTTCAGCTTGCAGATTGCAACATGACTTACAACCACCGAGAACTCAAAGACAAGGTTTACAGCAGAGCTATTGGTCCTGAAAGAGGACAACCTCCTACTGCCTTTGAGAGTGAGGAACAGGGAAGAAGCTGAGAACTCAGCATGAAAGCGCTCTCAGGGGAACAGAATGTTGAATTTGGGTTGCCAGGAACTGATAAAGAGCTCAGCACCCAATTAAAGCCGCTTTGCAAACAGCTCCCAAAGCAGAATCAATGTCTCTATTTGGAATCCACGATGGGTCTCTGGGGAGTCATCCTAAGCCAAAGCCTGAACAGAACGATAACTTGGCCTTTCGGAAAAATCTTCACCCTAAAAGATGGTAACCCGAAGAGTGATGAAAATCACAAGTTCTATATTTGAGTCTCAGGACAAGGTCACATTTGTCTTATCTGAGCAAGTATATCTTGTTCAACTATCAGACTCAGGATAAATAAAGCATAAAAAAAATGCTCAAGCCCCAGGGAGAACATAATCAGCTTTTTGCACAGTGAATAAGAGCAGTTCAGCAGTTCATACATGAAAACGTGCATCTTGGGCAATAATGATGCCCTGTCAATCAAGGCTTCTCTGAATGTTCTTCCAAGACTCTCAGCACCAACCAGAAGAATATTCAACGTCTCTCTGCAAGGTGTGGATTTGCAGACATTTATTAATATAAGGAATATCTTATTGTTTTACTATCTTTAAGTCATATTCAGACTTCTAGCTCCAAGAATCCACACAGCCCAAATGGCAGGGAATTAATTCTCCATCTATATTTACTCTCTCGCAGTTTTACTTGCCTCTAAGTCAGTGGTCCCCTTTTGGCATCAGGGACCAGTTTTTTAGAATACAGTTTTTCCACAGACGTGGTGGGGTAGGGGTTTAGGATGAAACTGTTCCTCCTCATATCATCAGGCATTAATTAGATTCTGATAAGGAGTGTGCAACCTAGATCCCTCGCATGTGCAGTTCACTATGGGGTTTGTGCTCCTATGAGAATCTAATGCCACTGCTGATCTGAGAGGAGGCTGAGCTCAGGCATAATGCTCGCTCACCTGCCACTCACCTCCTGCTGTGCGACCCAGTTCTGAACAGGCCAGGGACCAGTACTAGTCTGTGGCGTGGAGGTTGGGGACCCCTGCTCTAAGTGGTACAAAAGTACTAAGTTTCCTCAGCAGAGCAAAGGATACAGGAGGGCCACACTGGTTACAGCTGAGATGCCTGGTGGTATCCTAAAAATCAGTTGTTTCTGCTCATCTGGGCCACCCCAAATGAGCAGGTTACACAACTCCCTGCAGAGCTGGGAGGCTTCTCTGCACAGGCTTCTCAGGTTCAGATGCTCTTCCAATGGCTTCTTCCAAGGTGTGCACACCAGCTCCCATACCGGTCCCTGTCTGGGGCTTCCTCTGCTCTCTGCTCTCCTCTCTCTCTCCAGAGACATTTAGTCATCTCTTTATAAGCTGAGGCTTCCAGAAAAGATTGAAAGAGATTGTGTTCCAGAAGTTCAGGGTTGGGCTCCCTAAGGGAACACAATGGCCCTCATTACCTTTCCCCAGCAGAGCTGAAGGGGAGGAAAAGCAAATGCAGCAAGAACAAAACACAAATTCTCTCTCTCTCTCTCTCTCTCTTTCTTTCTGTCTCTCCCTCTCTCTTTCTTTCTGTCTCTCCCTCTCTCTCTCTCTCTCTCGCATATACACACTTCAGTTTTTAAAATATGTTAACATTAGTATTATTATTCCATTTAACAAATGAAAAAGCTGAGGTTCAAAAGTGACAATGGTGTCATGGTGACACCATTTCCCAGTGACAATGGTGTGTGGCAGGTGAAGGAGCCATGGGGCCCAGGTCAGTCTAAATCTAAAGTCCATGTTTCTAAAACTGCTTCTCTCAGAAGCTAAAAATGGTCATTATTCCAGAGGATGACTTGTAGGAAGGAAATCATTATTTAATAAAGAAGGAATTAGGTGCTTAGCAGGGTAACATATTAACAGGCAGATGTTGACAATGGCAGGAAGATAAACTGGCTACAGAGCTGTTGTTCTTTGTCATCCTTCTTTTTCCAAAGTAAGATACAGAGCACTTGAAGCCCAGGGACAAAGCTAGGAACCAGAATTTCCTCTTTCTCCAAAGCAATATAGGCCCAGGGAGAAAGTTAGGGTCCAGAATTTCCATTTATTATGTGTTTGATTAATTATCTATTCCTGCATAATAAATTACTCCAAAACTTAGTGGCTTAAAACAACAAATATGATGGTCCCACAGTTTCTGTGGGTCAAGAATCTGAGTGTGATTTGGTGAGGTACCTCTTGCTTCAACATCTCTCATGAAGTTGTGGTCAGGCTATC
This sequence comes from Mandrillus leucophaeus, assembly GCF_000951045.1. NCBI lineage: Eukaryota > Metazoa > Chordata > Mammalia > Primates > Cercopithecidae > Mandrillus > Mandrillus leucophaeus. Next base: position 366,596 of record NW_012104743.1, on the reverse strand, counting down.
AGCTGGGCTGCCATCATCTCGGGACTCAACTGAGACTGCAGTTTCCTGGTTCACCCCCATGGTGGCTGCAGACTCAGCTCCTCATGGGTGTTGGACTGAGAGCCTCTGTTGCCTTATAGGTGTCTCTATTGTGCAGCTCACAACAAGGTATCTGTTTTTTGTTGTTTTTGTTTTTTTCAAATGAGTAAAAGAGAGGAAGAGAAAGGGAAGGAGAAAACAAGATGGAAGCCACAGTCTTCTTATAACTTACTCTTGGAAATATCCCATGATTTTTGCTGTGTGTTATTCTTTAGAAGCAATTTTCTAGACACAACCCATATGCAAGGAGAGGGGATTACACAAGGTTTAGAATACCAGGAGGAAGGAATCATTGGTGGCATCTTAGAGGTTGCCTACTACATGCATTTATGTTGTTGAGATTGATTACTGGGATGAGCAGTCAGACTACTTGAGTTCGCATCTTAGCCTTATTATTTGCTAGTTATGGGATCTTCAGCAAGTTACTATACTTTGGTCCTTAATTCCCTCATCTGTAAAATGAAACTATTAATATTAAATTACTTGTTCTCAAGGACTTAATGTGGATTAAATTACTAATAAATTATTTAAAAAACTAGAATAGTGCCAGGCATGTGGTAGGCATTCAATGAATATTAGCTAGCATTGTAGTAATAATTCCATCAGATATGAAATATCTTGTCTACCTTATAGTGTATATTCAAAAGAGAAGGCTTTTATATTTAGCGTATGAAAATAATGTGGCATAAATGAAGTGGTCACAAAGGCAGCCAAAGCTACAATCATTCTTGGAAACACTGGAAAACTTTTCTTATGTTGGCACTGAGCGTTTTTCTGGACACAGTAGCATTGTAGAAAACTAAGGTATAAGGAAGTGAAGTACTTCATTATATTATCACTTTCATATCTATTTCATTTCCCAATTTCATCAATATCCTCCTGCCCAAATGAGAATATTCGCTGCCCACTGAGGAATTAATTATTGGCTTATTTGGCTAATGTTGCTCTGCCAATTGACTCTCTGGTGTCAAGCTTCCCTCAGCCTTCCCTTATTGTAGACCCCATCAGCTCTATACACAGACCCACCCAGAGACACACAGAGATAGAGACTCAGACACACTTCCTGGATATAAATCTTAATTACACTTGAAAACGAACTGGAATTTCATAGAAATGCTTACCAATAAATATGTTCAAATAATGAGATTTTTACCTGAAACTCCTCCTATAGTTCTCAACTTGGTAAAGGGCATTTATCATTTCCATCTGCCCAGACGCTCAAACCAAAACTGGGAAGCCACCCGGTCTTCCCTCCTCCTCACTTTTCCCATCTGGTTCCTCTCTTTTTTCTATGTAGTCCCTTGGGTACTTCATTCTACCCTACGTGTAGCTGCCTTAATTTAAGCTCCCATCAATGTTCATCATTAGAGTGAGGCACTTAAACTAACTTTGGCCTTTAGGAATGAGCCTAGGTTTGAAATTAGGCTAAACAAAGGAACTGGGGCAATGTTTCCATCAGGAAGGAGACTGCACACAGTGATTCCCCATAGCAAGAGGAGTGCAAAAGCGCCCCTTGTCCCTTTACTCTCTCAACTCTCAACTGCTTATCAGAAACAAATATAAATAGCAAATCAACTCATGTGTACCCTTGCTCTGAAACTGAACCTTTCGTAAAAGCTGAAACAAGGCCCTTGCATGCTAGCAGTAAAAGAAAACACATCACAATTCTTACAATGCCCCAAGGCCAAAGTTGAATCCCTTTCGGAACAGAGGAATGCTTCTCACTTCACTCCAGTGACTCATCTCACTTTGTCACCTGGGCTCAGCAACGCCATGGGTAAATATTCCCATTAATCACAAAGGTCTTCATGAAAATCACGTGCAACTTTCATCTCTACGAGGTCAGATGTAGTCCCTGGAGCCAAGCTGGGCCAGAGACCATGAAGCCCTTTCCATCTCCCTTTTCTCTCTCTCTCTCTCGACTAGCCCAAAACTTCCTTCTTCAAGGGAACTTTCTCATTGCTTTGTGCGAAGAGGTTCCTGGTGGTGGGATGAAGAAAGGGTCATCTATTTACAATTTTACCATTTGCAGCTAAACTATGAATTCCAGTTCCAGTTCAGCTGGAACATCTTCTGGCAAAGAGATATCTTGAAATATAAAACTATTAACCTGAGAAGGGTAGTATATCAAAATGCTCTTATCCATTTAACACTGAGAGTATATGGGAAACAGCAAGGCCCTCACAGCCTGGGACTTGGATACATTTTACAGAAGTTTATAGAAGTAAACTCCTAATCAGGTAGCAGTGTTCAAAGAAATCATTGACAGATTTAGCTTCAGAGTAAGAAATTCTAAGTTGCCAAGGAGTAACATGAGAACACTGGCTGTTTGATTCCAACTATTTCTGGATGAAGAGGACAGTGTTTTCTCATTGGCTTACAGAAGGGAACCTCCAGATCAGTCCCTGCAGCTGGGCCAATTTCCACAACTCATACCCATTCTGATCTGAGTCAGGTTCCAGTGACCTCTCCCCTTCCCTAATTCCTGTTCTGCATTTGCCATGAGCGGATGATTTTGACTTTATCTCAAGCCATCAGATAGGACAGGATCTTTCTAAGACATTGACCACAGCAGATAAAGACAAAAATAAATAAATAAATAAATAAAATCACAACTCTCTATCATAGAACACTGAGAATCAAACATATTCTTTGAAGTCAGATAATCCAACCTTTTTGCAGTTATACAAATTTTGAACATCCTTAATAAAGCATCATTTATAACAGAGATCTCGTGTGTTTGTCTTTCCAGCATCCGTTTCTTTGGTATTTTGTTAGCTACTCCCTTATTTTATTTTGAAGAACTATCCCTCCCACAATTTTATTTCGTGTTGTTCTGGTGAAGCTGATTCTACTTCAGACTTTTGTGAGAGGTGTGTTTTTTCACCAGTCTCAGAAGCGGCAGTTGAAAGTATCTCATCTCCAGGCTGAAGTGATTGGCTCAGGGTGGACATGTGGCCCAAGCCAAACCAAATATAGCTAATCCTGGGACTATTGCTGGAATTTTTTAAGAAACAGCAACTCTCTTTTTTTCTGGGATTGCTAATCAGGCAGGATATAGTCCTGAAACTTCTGGAGGCCACAGTGCTTCCTCTTGGAGACAGCCTGCCTGAGAATGAGGCCAACAGAGAGAAGCAGAGGTTGTGGCTGGAACAACTAATGTTCCTGCAGACATTATTTGATTACCTGGATTTAGCCATGCTGGGATGTTTTAGTTAAATAAACCAGGATATTCCTCTTTGGGCCGAAGGCAACTTTTGATGAGTTTCTGTCCAATAAAGCGCAAAGCAACCAATTCACCTTCTACGACTTCCCTGGCAGGAAGTTATTAGCCCTCTCTTTAATCATTCCAGATGGACAGATCTTCATTTTCTACTAGGACTCTGGGTTTTGGGTTCTGAGGCTCAGTTCTACCTTGTATTGAGCAAAATCTGCTGTCTTTAACCTGTACTCACTACTAATGCTTTATTTATTTGTTAATGCAGTTCCTTGTTTAGTTAGGGAACAGCAAGTATAAGAGATTTGAGGTGGATTCGAATTTTTGTGTGTTGAAGAAACACAAAGCAAAAAGCCAAAAACTAACAGATCTTGACCTTAGTGAGTAAGGGGCATAGAGACATAAGTGGGTGAAGGTCTGTAATAGGAAGATTGGAGTTCATTGTAAGAATAATGAAAAGTCATGGGAGTGTTGTTAACACACAAGAATAGTGTGATTTGAGCTACAATGTTTCAAAGGTCACATATTATATCCATTGAAGCACTAGAGGAAGCCAAATCTCTCTGCTACTGACAGTCCTTCAGAAAGTTGAGGTCTCTGGTGTGCCCCATAATTTTCTTCTTTTCTAGCTTAAATATCTTTGGCTTCTTCAACCATGTTTCATATAAGTTTTGTAGATTCTACAACAACACAGTGTTCTCCTCCGGACTCATTGTAATTTGTCGATGTGCCCTCTAAAATACAATGCTCAGACTGAACACAGTAACTCCAGATATTGCCCAAGCAATGAATAATATGAAATCGTTATTTTCTTTATTCTATCCCTCTACCCCTATTGGTACAGTCACATTTAAGGCAGCCATGTCATCCTGTTAACTCTTAATTAAATCAATCAATGCTAGCTGAGGGCATATTACTTTCAATTAAGTCAAGTTCTAATTAATTGTTATTTTGTGAGAGAAATATACAGGAATTTCTTTTCTGAATGGATTAAAGACTCCTTGAAGGTCTTTATATTACAAGCAACTAGGCACATAAATATTGATCTCATTCAACTTTTGTACGTGCAAAATGAGATAAGAAAAACTGGAGTTTAACTTGAACAAATGACCAGATTGATTCTGGAATTATAATCACACTATGGGATTAGTCAGTTTGTAGCCACCAAAGAGAGAAGTCTTTAAGGAATACATATTTAAAGCCATTTGCAACCAGCTCTATTATTAAAATCAATTTTAAAGCATCATAAAAGGCTTTTGCTCCAGAATTAGAAACAGTTTTAACAAAAGCATTGAATTTTCATATTTGAAGAAACTTTGAAAATCACCTGATCCAAAGTTTTTATTTTATAGGTAAGAAAGCCAATAGCCACAGAGACAGAGAGATGTCCAAACTGACTTATCCAGGCAGTAATAGAACCAAAACCAGAACTTAGATCCCTTCTCTTCCATCCCAGCACTCTGCCTACCATAACACACGCCTCCTTTTTTCAGCTTTGACTGTACACTTGAATGTTTTCATTTCAGGGGTCATTCATGAATGAATTGTGGGAGAACAAGAGTGAATGTGGGGAAAGCAATCTTAAAGATTGTTGTAGTGATTCAGAGAAGTCCAGAGTTCTGAAACAGGGGAAGGGTAGAGGAGGTAGATAAAGCTGCACATATTCCACATATGGCTAGGAGTTCGAGAAAAAGAGAAAAAACAAGAATGAACATTGAGTTTCTGACATGAACAACAAGGTGGTTAGCAATGCTATTCACAGAAGAACTAGGTTAGAGTGGTGAAAAGCAAGAGATCAGTTTTGCCCACTGATTTTGTGCAATATTCCACACATTCAGTTGGAAATGTCCTTTAGGCAGTTGTAGACATATGCCTTGGGTTCAGGAAGAGCTGAGATGGTGCCACCACACTCCAGCCTGGGCAACAGAGAGAGACCCTGTCTCAAAAAAAAAAAAAAAAAAAAAAAAAAAAAAAAAAAAAAAAAAAAAAAAAAAGAAAAGAAAGGAAGGAAACAGATTCCACAGTGTTCAGTGACTTGCCACAAATTAAGTTAGCTGGGAAATGGTGGAACAAAAGTTCTAATCTGCCTTTCAGTTGCTCATTTAGTCTCAAACTCTCATCTACTGCCCCTGCCCTGCTCCCATCTCCTGCAAAGTCTATAATGGAGCATCTTTATTGTTGTAAACCAGGTGGCTCTTGTTCCCATTTGCGTTCTTGATCCAAATCAAAGATTCACTGGTACTGATAACACATTTTGAGGATTTAAACATGGATTTCCTCCCTCCGTCATATACTATGCTGCCATGGGCAATTTATACTGGAATAAACAGGGTGCATGACTGTGGACTCTACTCTTTCTTGAAACTTTTTCCTCTCTTGTTTGGAATGAAATGTCTTTGACCATCAAACACTAATCACTCTTCAGGTTACAGTGCTTATTGTAGAGGATTCCCAAGGAGAATCTCATAGATACATGATAGTAAGCCAAGTATTTACATTGCAAAGGTTAATTAGGCAGGATTAGAAATTAATGGCAAAATATAGATTGTTGGCCAAACATTATCAGCACTACCATCATAACAACTTCTATTTATTGTTTACTGTGTGCAAGATACTGTGCTAAGATTAAGCTATGTGTAAATTATTTAATCCTCCCAAGTTTTTTATGAGGCAAGTACAATTTTTTTGTTATTTGACAGATAAAGGAAATGAAGCTTAAAGGGGTTAAATCACTTTAAAAAGGCAACACAACTAGTAAGTATCAGAACTAGAATATAGGCCAGGTATGGTGGCTCATGCCTGTAATTCCACCACTCTGGGAGGCCAAGGTAAGAGGATCTCTTGAGCCCAGGAGCTCAAGACCAGCCTGGGCAACAAAGTAAGACCTCATGTTTTTAAAGTAAAACTTTAAAAATATCTGTCTAATCCCTTCAAAGCACGCTCTTAACTACTAAACTAAATTCTATGCATTCAACATTTTCTCCAAATGTAGTCTGGAAGTAGACTGTGTTCTTCTCAGATTATCGCTTAAACAGTTCAACACAAGGGCTTCCCCTTCATTTGTTTGACCATCAGCATATACTGACTGCTAAATGTGAATTGTCATTCACGTGTTCCTGGCAGTACAAATGTTGCACTAAGCAGTCCTAAAGAGACTTGATGCTGAGTAGAACAAAGAATACTAGTTTCCTGAACATTTTGTTTAAATTGTAAGCTAACTCTATAATGACCAGAGTCATGTCTCACATCAGGAAGTTGAACCATAGATTGTTTTTAACGATGCAAAAATGTCAAGTGCTATCTCCTTCACTGAGGAATACAAAGGAAGAAAGAAAAGCTAGATAAAGTGGGGGGAAAATGATCTATACCATTTGACATAATTAGATGAGAGTTAGGTTGGTTTTAGCATATAATAATAAAATAAACCTACCAGAATAACTAGATTGGAAAAACCTATTCGATTTCAGTTTATATAAACTCTATATGGAAGAGAAATACCAAGGAAAGTGATGTTTTAATGTTAAGAAAAATAATGAGTGAAAATTTATTTATAATTTTTTAAATTTTACTGTCTTAAACTTGCCTAGCTCTGTCATAATCTGAAATTTCAACCCTAAAGCTAAGTCACCATGTATTCTTTTTGGATCAAGACAGCATATAAAGAAAACAAATAGAATCTCTTACATTTTACAAAGTTGAATGTCTCAAGTTTTCAACAAAGCATATAGAAATCCATGTTTGGGTTCGTTTTTGTCTTATACTATGACTAGCCACTAGATGGCGAAGTATGACATGAAATGGAGGCTGCAGACCAAGTTAAAAGTCTGACGTGAAGCAGAGGAAGCTTGAGTTAGTGAAAACCTTTAGTTGTACTACATGAATAAAGGGATGTAGTGTAGTATAGTCATTTTTAATTTGCATGCCTTACTTTTAAAAAAACATTTGCTGATTCATTCAAATTCATGTCCAGAAGTCCTAAGACTAAGACTCAGTTGTCTACAAGGCTTTGTTTCCTAGCCCACTTCTTATTGCCTGTCACTTCCTGTCCCTGTCTGTCTTCCTTCCAAGAACCCAGTTCTAGCCCTACTGCTTCACAATATTTCTCAATGTCAACCACTGGTGTTCTTGGGTTCTAATTATTATTATCTCTTGTCACTTTCTCCATCATTCTTCGCTTCCTTTCAGGATCCTTTACTACTATATCCTTGTGTAGTCACTGATGCATATTTGCCTGAACTGAGCCTTGTTGTGGTTGTTGCTCTTTTGGAGCAGAGAAATTTGCTGGCTGATATGATAAGGCCTTGTGTCCCCACCCAAATCTCATGTTGAATTGTCATCCCCATGTGTAAGGGAGGGACCTGTAATCCCCCCGTGTAAGGGAGGGACCTGCAATTCCCACATGTAAGGGAGGGACCTGTAATCCCCATATGTAAGGGAGGGAGGTGACTGGATCATGTGGGTGGTTACCTCCATGCTGTTCTCATGATCATTAGTGAGTTCTTACAAGATCTGATGGTTTCATAAGTGTTTGGAATTTCCTCCTTTGCTCTTCTTTTTCCTGCTGCCTTGTGAAGAAGGTGCCTGCTTCCCTTCCACTATGACTGTGATTTTCCTGAGGCCTCCCTAGCCATGCAGAACTGTGTGTTGATTAAAACTCTTTTCTTTATAAATTACCCAGTCTCAGGCAGTTCTTTATAGCAGTGTGAAAATGAACTAAATACACTGGCCTAATGAACTCCCTTCTCAGCAGAGCACCTAGTAGGATGCTCTATCTAAGCTCTAGCTTGAGCCAAAATGAGCCACAAGATATGAGAGGAATGTTTCTTTAAAAATGGTTGTGATGGTTAATTTTATATGTCAGCTTGACTGTGTGAAGTGATACCCAGAAAGCTGGTATGCATTATTTCTGAGCATATCTATGAGGGTATTTCCAGAAGAGATTGGCATTTGAATTGGTAAAATGAGTGAAGAAGATCCACCCTCACCAATGTAGACAGACACCATCCAATCCATTGAGGACCCAAATAGAACCAAAAGGCAGAGGAGGTGCGAATTTGCCCCCTCTTCTTGAACTTGGGCAGTCATCTTCTTCTGCCCTCATATATCAGACCTCCTGGTTCTTGGGCCTTCAGACTCCAGGGCTTATGCTAGCAGCCCCTGGTTCTCAGGTCTTCAGCTATGAACTGAAACCATGGGCTCGTTTGGTTCTCAAGTCTTTGAATAATTACGTGACCAGGCTTTGCAGTTCTCCAGCTTACAGACAGCATATAATAGAATTTATTGGCCTCCACAATCCTGTGAGCCAATTTCCATAATGACTCTTCTTGTATATCTGTATATATCCTATTGTTCTATTTCTCTGGAGAACCCTGACTACTACAGCAGGCCACACATATGTTATAAGAAGGCCAATGAAGGAGAAGAAAGAGATGTAACTCGGACTAATTTCTCATCAATAACTGCTCAAAGTAGAACCAGACACTCCTAACACCTGATTTGGCACTCTACTTGTCAATAATATCTTTCCTTGAACATTAAATGAAAGAACAGAGTAGCAGTTTACAGAGAAAACCCTGCCAAATGAACTTCATAATCTTTCCCAAGTGCTATCAGTGAAACCAGTAACAGAAAAAATAAAATAAAATCTGCTAGCCTCTCTGCTGTTCTGGAATTGAAAATTTCTATAACATTTTGCACTCTGAAATTGAATTATGTTACTGGAATCTCTTGTTAGAGATTAGCAAAATGAAGATCAGACTGAAATTTCCCAAAGTAAATGGCCTTTGTGAGACACTGCCCTACAATGTATACCATGAGTCCTTTTATATGCAGATTCTTACAAAATGTTGAAATAGTCAAGCAGTATTCTCCATGAACTCTTCCCTAACCAAGTGTATTTAACTTAAACCAACCACATTTCCTTTGTGCCTAGCACATAATAGATGCTCAGTAGTTATGTAAGGGAGGAAGAAAGAAAGGAGGGAAGAAAGAAAAGGAAGAAGGAGAGAAATGAGAGAGGAAGTCTCTATTAAGAAGACAAAAATAAGAAGACTTTTTATAAGATAAAAAGTCTCTTGTAAAATCACCAAGAAGATACTTTATTCAGTTAAGATGAAGAATTGTCAGCTTTCTTCTCAGCATAACCTGCTTTAGTCTTATTATAAAAATTTTATTAAAATATTCCCTAACAATCCCTTCTCTAGACTAAACAATTCCAGTTCCTCGGACATTCCCCCAGAACTTTCAAAATTATTTTTCATTCTTACACCAATTTTGATTTCTTTTTTAAAAGTCAAAATTATTTGAGATTATATTCAATTGTTTTTCATGATCCTTTTCAATGTTTTGGTTTTTTTTTTAACAAGGAGAGATTTATATGGTTAAAAGAAAACCAAATGATTACTTTTCATTTTTAAAGGAGAAAGCATATTTTTGAAGTCCATGGAAAACGAATATGTTTAAAGATAGAATACCTAAACAACTACTCTTCTACATACAACCCAACTTTTACCAGAGATTTGCTTTTTTAAAAAGATTAACAAGTGTATCCAAACCTTTCTGCTTGCTGACACACACATACATACACACACACATTTCCAATTGTATGACAAAATAGTCATGGTGTATTAATACCTAATAAAATAACCTTTTAAAATATTTTACCCTGAATTAACAAAATATGTTTTAAAATCTGTTATAATGTATATAATCTCAGAAGAAAACCTGTTGGCAAATATTGTTTGGAGCAGACAGTTAAACTTTCCAGGCTAAGCATTTTCCTATTTCTATATTCAGCAGTACTTCTCAAAAGTGCTGATTCCTAGAATAGAATATCTGTGGGTGAGGTCCAGAAAACTGGCAGAGTCCCTAAATAATTCTTATGAATATTTCACTTTCAAGGGATACTCATATAAAACTTTGACCTTTTAACTTGGTGGAGCAGTTCTTTTTTTCCCCCCTCACAAGTCCATAACTTTTTTGGTAAGTTAGTGTTTGAACAGTGATAGTAAAAATGTGAGAGTTATAGTTCCTATCCAAATATCAAACATCCTGGATCTGTGTAGCAACCTAATTATTATGGAGAAATAATTGTGTTGCTAGGAATCTATAAGGTGCTTTGATCTTCAAGAGATTGCTTTTGCATGTTGATTTAAGATAATGTCTCAGTCTGTTTTGTGCTCCTATAACAGTATTCCTGGGACTGGATCACTTATAATGAACAGAATTTATTGGCTCAAAGCTGTGGAGGCTGGGAAGTCCAACATCAAGCTACTGGCATCTGAAGAGGGCCTTCTTGCTGTGTCATCGTGTGGCAGAAAGTTAGAAGTGGAGAGAGAGAAAAAGAGAGGCAGAGGAAAAGGCAAAGAGAGAGGGAGGGAAAACAAGAGGGGGCCAAGCTTACCCTTTTATAATGTCACCAATCCCACCTATGAGGGTGGAGAACTTATGACCTAATCACTTCCTAAATGTCCCACCTCCTAATACAGTTGCAATGGCAACTAAACTTCAACATGAGTTTGGGAGGGGACATATATTAAAATCATAGCAGGTAAACCCACAATCTTTTTTATAATTCACTTACTTGGCCAAGTACCAAGTTTGCATCTCATGTTGCAGTAAGTGATTTCTTCTTTGTAATGAGCTCTAATGTAAGGCATTGTCTTTTGAATAAGGCAATGGAAATATTTATTTTCAGTTGGCCACCAGGTCAGCTGCCAGGTACTTTAAAAGAAGGGAAAATAATGCTTAGCTCTAATTACTAAGAGATGATGGTTTGTGTCTAAGAAAGGGAATCCCAAGAAGTTGGACTACGATCCTGGTATCCTTCTTCTTCCAGTTTTCACCACTTAAGTCACTTCAAACTTACTTACTTTCAAGGTGACTTATTGCAACTATGAGATAGCTTAAAATTTACATGACTGCAATCATGATAATTTAGAATCTGTCAATGTCTATGCTAGGATCTGTCAACAAAGGCATTCTCTAAAATAAATTTGTTTCACCATTTTATTTTTGCTTTACCATGTTTTAACATATTTTCTCATGAAATGAATAATTTTGAAAGCTCTATGGTTGTGGCTTACTAGATGTTCTTTTATGATATTTTTCTTTGATTTTACTGATTTTTATTTTATATCTTATAAGAAGTTATTGATACTTGGTTTTGGTATAGGTATACACTTTGTCAAGAATTTTCAGGTTCATTTGGTTCTCATAACTACTCAAAATATGGAAGAGTATATTTTCTATATTTTAATTTAAACAAAACTTTATAAATGTTATAATTATCAACATGAATTTTATCATTAAATAGTAACAAAGACGTTTTGAAAATTAACTGTAGTATAAAACCAAATTTACATGGAAAATATGTTTTATGTAGTGTTAATGCAGGATTATAGAAAAACCTATTAATGAAAAATCTCTCTAAGTTGCATGAATCATATTTCTTTTTATTCAGTGTACTGTAAGGACAAACTCTTTCAGTATTCTCAGGTTTACAATATTACCTCTGTCATTAACTTACCACATTGAAGAAATCTGATTATGAATGGGATATGTGTTTCAGTGCACCCAATGTTGTCCCATTTTATACCTGTAGCTCCAGCACTCTAAAAATATTAATATTGGACAATAAGTTACATGATCATTCCAATTATGAGTTCCTGGGCCACAATTTGACCAAATATAACGTGAGAGAATTTTACTATATGACTTTATTATAACTTCCAGCCCTAAGAGTCATTGAAAGATGTCTTTATGCTACTTCATGTCATCTTGTTTAATATCCACATTCCTTCTGTCACTGGAGTGCTGTACTGTTGATGAAGAAGAGATAGGAAACTAGGCTAAGTAGGCAGGAAGGTGTCTGATTCACACGTAAGCTGGGTGGTAGAAATATAATTTCAAGTTGATGACTTAGAAACTAGAGCATATATCTCCCTATAAACAATGTTATAAATTATTATTAAATTCCAAAGTTAACACAAAATGTATGTAGAGAGGCTAGCCCTGCAAAATGAGAAGTGAATATAGCCAACCAGCCTCCAGAAAATGGCTGTGTGGTGATAGCTGTACATTCAGGCAACTGTGATCCAATCACAGGTGAGGGTCACAAAGAAATGGACAAACAAAGGCAAACCACAGCCCCTGATGCAGGAAGAGGGCCTTTGATTTCTTGACAGGATAATGGCATGGCATGGGCTAATTTCCCTTGGGAATGATAACCAGATGCGTTTCAGAGTGTTGGACCCAAACCCTTTCTGAGATATGATTGATATGTTTACTGCAAACATCAAAGAAGATAATCAAGTGCGGTAACTTCCAGCCCTCCCCACGGCCCCTTGCCCACCTCCTGCCCAGTTTGCCCAATCACAGTTCTCTTCAATGTGAGTCATCTGTTTTTCTCCACAGAGAGGTCACAAAGATAAAGAAACACCTTCAAAAGTAGCCCCTTCTCTCCAAGTTCTGATTTTTAATCAAACTCTCTTCAGATGGCCAAATGCACCTGGAAGGTGTGTTCATGCGTGACCCCTGTTTTTCCTTCTAGTAAGTAGAGCCCCTCCTCTTCCTGCCCCTTAGCTATTTCTTCCAATTGGAATAAAGCAGGGTGACACAGTGAAGGTTCCGTCCTTTCCAGAGGGCCACTCCCCCTTATTTGCATATGAGGAATATTTAATCTGATGCTTTTAATCAAGGGAAACTTAAATTATGCTAGCTCCAAAACATATCAAAAAATTGTTGTCATGTTGGTGGTGACTGTATTGGTTTATGTATGTGTTCACTTGAAAAATCTCTGCTGTGAGTTTGTTTTCTTGTGACTTGCCTCACTTTGAGGGAAGTTAAAATTTAAATGCAGAGATTCTGCCTGTATGTTTCAGATTGCCAGACTCTTTTACTTAATCAAACTTATACTGAACCAATTAATTATACATTGAGAAATGTATTTCCTGGGACGGATGTATCTATCCTGTTGTGGATTGGTGTCCCTCTTTTCTCTAATCTGTCACTGCCACATCCTCCCCCAGGAAAACATTCCATGAATATTGAATGAGCTGGACTGAGAATAGAACTGAGCAGACTCAAGATACGTATTTTTAAACAATTCTAGTACCTAGAACAATCCCAGAAGAAAGTATAATTTTTTTTTCTGAATAAATTCTGCTATGCATGTTTCTCTCTTCATAGGTGATTAAAACACTATACAATGTCTGCTACTCAAATTTATAAGATTAATCAAAACAAGAAAAGAAACAAATGAATAATTTTTTCTTTATGCTCCCAGGAGATAGTACACCATGCCTGTTTCATTTGGGAGCAGTTAGCACATGTAAGAATGTAAATATATCTTTCTATGATAATATGCCTATTAGAAAACTATTTTATCTGGAAGCAAATTGTCTCTAGCTCTGATTTGTACCAGGAATTAAAGTGAGATGATGTCACTAAACTGGTTTTATTAGATGGAGACTGGCCTTTTATTATAATGATTCTCCTTGCTAATATCATCACTTGAAAATGTTACTGGCACTTCCAAATTGAATCCATTCCATTCTTCCTGTGCCCTTCCTACACCCCAAAACTTGTTCTTCTCACACTGTTCATTAGTTTAATCAATGACAATTCCATCCACTCAGGTGCTCAATCAAGAAACTTCATTGTCACTGTCAATCCCTCTATCTTAATTAGGAAAGCTTGACGAACAGAAGAACCATGTTTCTTATTTATCACCAGGAACATAACTTGTTAATGACTACATGTTTGATTCTCTGATCACCCATCTGTATGTTGTTAGTCAAGACCCTTAATCTTTCAAAACTCTAGTTTCTTCGTCAATAAATTCAGAAATATGGACTGTAGAAATAACTCTGAAGTTCTCTAATACAGTGCCGCAACTTCAGTCACATAATTGCTTTCTCAACAAATAGGTGATAATTAGTTACCAACACTTTATTTTTACGTGAGGTTTTCCTGTGGCTTGGTTTACTATCCTACATGCTTTCGAAAGTGTCCTGTGTTTGATTTTTTGTTAACATTTATCATTCTCTAGTACAAGTTTCTGTTTATCAATTTTTCTAATAGACACCAAGATTCCTGAAAATGAAAATTCACATATACAATGTCCTTTATCATTTTATCTTTCCATTCTAGTATAAACCTATCATATAGAAACCTTAAAATATAGTTGAATTCATTTTAACTTCTCTGTTCACACTGGCCGCCCTAGACTAAGCCCCACTTATTCCTTCCCACGATGACTAAAAAATCTTATTTAGATGTTTCCCCTCAACCTCATTGCTTCCTTCTATTCCACAGAACAACCAGAGTGATCTGCTGAAAATCCTTCCATAGCACTTTCCATTGCACTTAAAACAGCCTCTAAAGTCTTTCTGTAACGTTACACCCGACCGCTGCCAACCTTTATCATCTTAGCTCCTGCACTCTCATCTGCACTCATCTGTTTCAAACTCACCAACCTCGTTTCAGTTCCTCCTCCCTGGCTCAGGACCTTTGGTTATGCTCTCCTATCTGCCTTGAATCCGTGGGAACTAAGTCCCAGAAGATACAGACAAACTTCATTTTATTGTGTTTTGCTTTATTGTGGTGGTCTGGAACCAGACCCACAGTAT
>NW_012104743.1:349518-350931 GCF_000951045.1 Mandrillus leucophaeus | reverse complement strand
TAGTTTTCTTGCTGTTTCTACCACATGTGATGTCACTTCCTCCACTGAGTCTGAAACACCTCAAAGTTCTATGGCAGTTACAGCCTTATGAAATATATTTTTAAATATAAGACTTGAAATTTGAAATTACTCCTTGATCCATAGGCTGCAGAATGAGTGTTCTATTCTAAGTGTGAAAACAACAGACAGTGTGGGCTTAAAATATTCAGTAAACCATGCTATAAATAGATGTGCTATTACCCAGGCTTTTTTGTTCCATTTATAGAGCACGGGTAGAGGAAATGTAGCATAATTCCTAAGAACCCTAGGACTTTGAGAATAGTAAATGAGCATTGATTTTAACTTAAAGTCATCAGCTATATTAGCCCCTAACAACAGAGTGAGTCTGTCCTTTGAAGCTTTGAAGGCAGGCATTGACTTCTCTCTAACTATTAAAGTCCTAGATAGCATCTTTTTCCAATTGAAGGCTTTTCATCTATGCTGAAAACCTGTTGCTTAATATAGCCACCTTTATCAATTATCTTAGCTAGATATTCTGGAAACTTCCTGCATCTTCTCCATCAGTACTTTCTGCTTTATCTTGTGCTTTTATGTTAAGAAAACTATTTGTTTCCTTAAATCTCATGAACCAACTTCTGCTAGTTGCAAACATTCCTTCTAAAGCTTACTCACCTCTCTCAGCCTTCAAGAGAGTTAGGGTCTTGCTCTGGATTAGACTTTGGCTTAAGGGAATGTTCTGACTGATTTGATCTTCTATCCAGACCTCTAAAACTTTCTCCATTATCAGCAATAGGGCTGTTTCACTTTCTTATCATTTGTCTGTTTACTGGAATAGCACTTACAAGAAATGTCCTTCAAGAAATTTTCCTTTGTATTCACAACTTGGCTAACTGTGAGTGTGGCACAAGAGACTTACCTTTTGATCTTTTTCAGCTTTCCTCATGCCTTCTTCACTAAGCTTAATGATTGTCTGGTTTTTTATTTAAAGTGAGATAAGTGTGACTCTTCCTTTCACTTGAACACATTTAGAGGCCATTCATTGTAGGGTTACTAAATGGACTAAGTTTATTTTATATTCTTTATTATTTGTTTATTTTAAATTTCAAAAGCAAATCTTATTGAATATAAGCAAAGAAGTAAAGTCTTTGAATTTACAAAGACAGAATAACATAACTATATCATTATATTATCCTTATGTCATCATTATATCATTATTTAGAATATAAAACTGAATAAAGAGAGGAGTGTACATTGGTGTTTTGAATAGTAATATAAAATCTGGAAAAATTATTAATAAAAGCCAACAGTATATTAAAAGAATAGGCCAGGTTCAGTGTTTCACGCCTGTAATCCCAGCACTTTGGGAGGCCAAGGCGGGCAGATCACGAGGTCAGGAGTTCAAGACCATCCTGG
>NW_012104743.1:340121-347933 GCF_000951045.1 Mandrillus leucophaeus | reverse complement strand
CGCCCGTCTCGGCCTCCCAAAGTGCTGGGATTACAGGCTTGAGCCACCGCGCCCTGCCCATTGCAATGGCTTTTGATGTTTTTGTCAGGAAATCTTTGCCCGTGCCTATGTCCTGAATGGTACTGCCTAGGTTTTCTTCTAGGGTTGTTATTGTTTTGGGTTTTACATTTAAGTCTTTTATCCATCTTTAGTTAATTTTTGTATAAGGTATAAGGAAGAGGTCCAGTTTCAGTTTCCTGCATATGGCTAGCAAGTTTCCCTTCACCATTTATTAAATAGGGAATCCTTTCCCTATTGCTTGTTTTTGTCAGGTTTGTCAAAGATCAGATAGTTGTAGATGTATGGTATTATTTCTGAGGTCTCTATTCTGTTGTTCCATGGGTCTATATATCTGTTTTGGTACCAGTACTTTTTTTCTTTTTTTTTCTTTTTCTTTTTCTTTTTTTTTTTTTTTTCTTTTTTGCCGTTTTGATTATTGTAGCCTTGTGGTGTAGCTTGAAGTCAGGTAGCATGATGCCTCCAGTTTTGTTCTTTTTGCTTAGGACCGTCCTGGCTATGTGGGCTCTTTTTGGGGTCCATATGAAATTTAAAGTAGTTTTTTCCAATTCTGTCAAGAATATCAATGGTAGTTTGTTGGGAATAGCATTGAATCTATAAATTACTTTGGGCAGTGTGGACTAACTGGCCTAATTTTAATATTATTGTGTCTCAAAGAATAGAGGCCTGAGGAGAGGGAGAAAGATGAGGGAACGGCCTTTAGGTAGAGCAGTCAGAACACACACATCATCTGAGTGCAGTGGCTCATGCCTGTAATTCCAGCACTTTGGGAGGCCAAGGCAGGCGGATCACCTGAGGTCAGGAGTTTGAGGCCAGCGTGGCCCACATGGCAAAACCCCATCTCTACTAAAAATACAAAAATTAGCCAGACATGCTGGTGGGTGCCTACAATCCCAGCTACTTGGGAGGCTTGAGGCACCAGAATTGCTTCAACCCCAGGAGGCAAATGTTTCAGTGAGCCAAGGCTGCACCACTGTACTCCAGCCTAGGTGACAGAGTAAGACTCCATCTCAAAAAAGAAAAGAAAAGAAAAGAAAAGAACACACACAGCATGTATTGATTGAATTCATCATTTTATGTGGTCATGGTTCATAGTGTCTGAAAACAATTACAATAGTAATATCAAATATTATTAATCACAGATCACCATAACAGATAAAATAATAATGAAAAATCTGAAATACTGCAAGAATTACCCAAAATGTGACACAAAGACACGAAGTAAGCATATGCTGTTGGAAAAATGGTGCTAATAGGTGTGCTCAATGTAAAGTTACCACAAACCTTGAATTTGTAAAAACACAACATCTGCAAAGTGCAATAAAGTGAAGCACAACAAAAAGAGATATGCCTGTATTTTCAAAAAGACAGTATCTCAGGGAGAAGAGACAGTCACTATGACCTGGTGCTTCCTAGATTTGAAGATTTCAGAAACATATAAGAAGTCACATATCTTTAATAAGGGCCTTCCACAGTCAGTAAAATTCTATTTTTGGTTTTGCTCATTTGCTTAGGAAACCTAGAAACAATGTATGCAATACCATCGGTTTATATGTACATAAAATCAAATCTCCTTTCATGAGATTTAATCCCATCTTTTACCAAAGCATTCTTGAATTTGAGGAAAGTTTTATGAATTAAAGTTTGTTGGAGGCTTCTTTTCAGATATTTCTCCCCCACGTACCCCCAGCAAGTGCTGACACCAGGGCACCCTCGTGCAATCAGTAAACAATACAGACTCTTATGTTTACATAAACCCACCACCCAAGCATCAGCCATCTGAAGTTTCTGAATCTCATCTGAATTGTTCTAAACTCATTACTTAGAAACTGACGTAACAAAGACATTGATCCATGAAGTACCTGGGAAAGTGACATACTTCCCTTGGAGCTTCCCTATGCTCTACCCTACAAATGCAATCATATTTACATAAGGATTAGTCCTCCTGACAACTCTCTGGGTTTTTATTTGGAGACTGAATAGGACTGTACCACAAAGAGCCACTGGATCACAGACAGTGTGTTCTTTTAATTTACTTCCATAAACAGGCAAAAATTGAAGTCAGCTGTCAGCAAAGACCAAATTAAAGAGCCGAGTGTCAGAGCCACAGTTGAATCAAGATCAGTTTTTGAGGTGGAGGTAGTGGGAGTTTGGATTTTTAAGTTTCTGAAAAAGATATGTTGGTAGATACAAAGCAAAGACTTTCACTTTTAACTGTGGTTTAGATATATTGTGCATTGTTTACTTTTCAAAAATTAGATTTAGACTGAAACTAATGTCATTTCTAAAACCCTTTCCTTACTTAAATGTTGTGCATGATCTCAAAGTATAATACAATAAATGTGCAAACCATAACCATCCCTGATATAATTATAGCCAAGTATAGCTTAGCCTGCGAAGCTTGTGGGCTGTGAACTTCCTTGCTATGGCTCATAATAAACTCCCAATGCTTCTTTTAATGATTTTAATGATCACTCTAATTCTGTCAGGGTATTTTTCCTTTTTCTTTTTATCTCACAGCCACCTTGCTTCTATGCATGGCCGCTATGACAGAAAATTGCAGTTGTGATTCAGGGAGGAAAGTAAGCAAAGTCTCAAGCCTGAAATTCTAATAATTCAGTAAGTTGTATGTACATTTAGTGCAGACATCTATGGCTGCATGAAATGTCTTTAAAATTTGGTTAACAAAGGTATACAGGTAAGTAGAAGGCAATATGTCATAGGGGTTAAAGTACACTGGTTGTGGAATCAAATCTTGGTCTGAATGGCCATGTGGCCATTTAATAGTAAATTATTTAAATTTCTTTGAATTTTAATTTTCTCATTTGTAAAATAAGGATAATATTTCATAATGTTGTTTTCAAAATGAAATAGGATAATATATACTATGTGCTTAGTATAAAGCCAATCACATTGAGGTGCTCAATAAAATAATTATTCTCACTATTTTATTATCAGTTCAATTCAGTAAGTAGATTGTTAGGACCTGCTAAGCATCTGTTCTGTGGGATACATAAAAGAAGCATAAAATAGTATCCCTGTCCTGGAAAACATTATTATCTAGTTTTTACCTTGAATTATGGAAATAAACAATAGTGCTTAGAAAGAGCCATGTGTGGCCAGATGCAGTGGCTCATGCCTGTAATCCTAGCATTTTGGGAGGCCGAGGCGGGCAGATTGCCTAAGTGCAGGAGTTTGAGACTAGCCTGGGCAACATGGTGAAACCCTGTCCCTATTAAAATACAAAAATTTTTACTTATTTAATAGAGACCTTGTCTCTATTAAAATATATAAATTAGTCGGGTATGGTGGCATGCACCTGTAGTCCCAGCTACTCGGGAGGTTGAGGCAGGAAAATTGCTTGAACCCGGGAGGCGGAGGTTGCAGTGAGCCAAGATGGTGCCACTGCACTCCAGCCTGGATGACAGAGCAAGACTCTGTCTCTTTAAAAAAAAAAAGAAGAAGAAGAAGAAAGAAAGAAAGAAAGAGCCATGTATTACTCTGTGGGAAAATATCTCCCTGGGAGTTGTTGGGGGAGATACAAGAGGTCAGAGAAAGAGAAAGAAGAGGTCAGCATGGGCTGAAACATGGAGAAACACTAAATGGAATTTGTGGGAATTATGATGGATCTTGAAGAGATTCATTCCACACATGGAGTGATTGAAATGTGATAGAAATGAACATGGTCTGTTTGAGGAATTAGCAGCTTTGCCAGAGTTGGGCTTGTGCTGGTGAGGAAGGGAGGATCACACCATGCTGGAATGGACAGCATTTTGCAAAATGCACTCTGAGAAAAGGTAGTTTAGCAGAATAATAAAGTGTTTCACACACACACATACTGGGGATAGGTGGAGATAGGTTTATTTCTTGGTCAAATGATTGTGAGATGTTGGCCCAATCAAAGTAAAACACATGTCCTTCTTGCAGGACTTCTCAAAGACTTTAAAATACTAATCCATTCAATAGAAATGTAACTAACTGTAGTGTTAAACTATAAAACATCTAATTGTGCCCTAATTGTCATAATTTCCATCAGCAATAAACATGTACATGGTTATATGCTTCTCCCTTTCTCTCAAAGGAGCTTGCAGTGAGGGAGGAAGGGTGAGACAGAATAGAGAGACAAAATGTAATGGTGTGCTGAAGTGACTCTATGGATATGCAGAGTGAAGTCCTTCATGAATTTGGTGACAAGGATTGGGAAGGGCTGGATTATGCTGCATTCAAAGATGCAAGGACTTTGGGAGAAAAAAGGGTTGCAGGATTGCCTCCTGAGAATGAGGAAATGGTAGGGGTGTGGGGTGGTGAACAAGCAGCATAGTACAGTTTGAAGAACAGGAACATCTAACATTTGCTCTTAAATTAAGACAACATATAAAATTCGTCTCCCCCAAAACTTGAGGAAAATCTGTGATATGGCCGGGTGCTGTGGCTCACACCTGTAATCCCAGAACTTTGGGAGGCCAAGGTGGGCATGTCGCAAGATCAAGAGATGGAGACCATCTTGGCCAACATGGTAAAACCCCGTCTCTACTAAAAATACAAAAATTAGCCGGATGTGGTGGTGGATACCTGTAATCCCAGTTACTCGGGAGGCTGAGGCAGGAGAATCAATTGAACCTGGGAGGTGGAGGTTGCAGACAGCCAAAATCGCACCACTGTACTCCAGCCTGGGGACAGAGCAAGACTCCATCTCAAAAAAAAAAAAAAAAATTTCTATGATACACAAAGGGCTTATGTACCAGTTAGCTCATGTATCAGTCACCTGCTAGGTCAGCTGGGGCCTGGCTGGTTTAAGATGGCTTCAATTGGGATGGCACATCTCTGTATTATATGGTCTCTCATTCTCCAGCTGACTATACCAGGCTTGTTCATTCGCATGGTTTTGGCAAGACTCCAAAAGAGAGAGAAGCACTGCAGGCCTCTGAATTCCTAAGCTTGAACTGTCACACTGTAACATTCCTGTCTTTTGTTGACCAAAGCAAGTCACAAGTATAGCCCAGATCCAGAAGGTGAGGAAATTGTCTCCACATTTCATGCAAATAGCTGCAATATCACTTTGCAAACAGGGGTAGATACAAGGAGCGGGGAAAATGGTTGTGGCCATTTGTGCAATGTACCATATGTACAAATAACATGAGTAATTTTCTCAAGGAATCCTAGTAAAAGACTTTGTTCAATGCTGTGCAGAATAAGAACACGATGTTCAGAAAGCTGAACCAACTCAGGAGAATGAGAATCTCTGAGTCAAGAGTAACTATGAGAATATAAATCCCCTGTGAGGTCACCAAAGACTTGGAGCAGGCATTAAACTCTCCAGAAGTAATGGAAGAGGGTGCTGAGCCAATGTTACCTACTGCTGCAGGGACACTCCAACACCAACTTAGAGGCGGGTATTATGAATCTTCAAAAAGTTACTACAGGGTATGTTGTGCCCCTAGTTTATTTCACCATGGAAATTTCTTCCTTCCTATTCCTTCCTTACTTTAACCTCCCCCCTTCTCTCATCTCCTTTTCTGTTCTCTCCTCTCCTCCTTTTCCCTCCCAATTCTGTTTCCCTTTCTACTCTTCTCATAAGACTAAGAAGTAGAAATAGGATAGGAAAGGGTTTATTAAATAAGGATAAATACTTGACCCAAGTTTTTAAGCAGTGGCCTGTATTTGAAAGATCTGGGGCACAAAGAATATGATTGAATTGGAAGAATTCATCATCTGACAGCATTACGTTGAATGCTTCAGAAGGAAGCCCCATTTTTGAGAATCAGAGCAGATAAAAAACAAAGATATACCTGTTTTCTGGTACCCAAGCACCCAAGACATTCAACCAAAGTTATTGAGTGATTGCTTTGGGAACATTCATGTGGATAGAAGTTTGACATATAATAATTCTACATACATATGGGCTACATGGTGATGTTTTGATACGTACAATTAGATTGGGGTAATTAGCATATCATCTCAAACATTTGTTATTTATTTGTATTGGAAACATTCAGTATTCTCTCTGCTAGCTATTTGAAAATAGATAATATATTATTGTTAACCGTAGCCATCCTAGAGAGCCATAGAACATTAGAATTTATTCTTCCTATCTAGCTGTAATTTTGTGTCTCTTTTTTTTTTTTTTTTTTTTTAGAGACAGAGTTTCATTCTTGTTGCCCAGGCTGGAGTGCAATGGTGTGATCTCGGCTCACCGCAACCTCCGCCTCCCAGGTTCGAGTGATTCTCCTACCTCAGCCTCTTGAGTAGCTGGGATTACAGGCATTCACCACTACACCCAGCTAATTTTGCATTTTTAGTAGACATGGGATTTCTCTATGTTAGTCATGCTGGTCTCTTACTCCCAACCTCAGGTGATCTGCCCAGCTTGGCCTCCCAAAGTGCTGGGATTACAGGTGTGAGCCACTGCGTCTGGCCAATTTTGTATCTTTTAACAAATCTCTATTTGCCTCTTTGCCCTACCCTTCCCAGCTTCTATTAACCTCTGTTCTACTCTTTATTTCTCTAAGATTAACATTTTTAGCTTCTGAACATGAGCGAGAACAGCTAGGTGTATAATTTTCTGTTTCTGGCTTATTTTACTTAATGTCCTCTAGGTTCATTCATGTTCTGCAGATTACAGAATTTCATTTTTTATGGCTGAATAGTATTCCATTATGTATATATACCACATTTTATTTATCCATTCATCTGTCATTGGACCTTGTGTTGATTCCATATCTTGGCTATTGTGAATAGCACTGCAATAACATGGGAGTGCAAGTATCCGTTGCATATACTGATTTCCTTTCCTTTGGATAAATCCCAGTAGTGGGATCGCTGGATCATATGGTAGTTCTATGTGTAGTTTTTTTAGAAACCTTCATGCTGTTTTCCATAATGGCTGTACTAGTTTACATTCCCACCAAAATGTGTAAGAGTTCCTTGTCTCCACATTCTTGCCAGCATTTGTTATTTTTTGTCCTTTTGATAATAGTTATCCTAACTGGGGTGGCAGGATACTTCACCGTGGTTTTAATTTGTGTTTCCCTAGTGAATAATGATGTTGAGCATTTTTTCATATATTTGTTGCTCATTTGTATTTCTTATTTTGAGAAATATCTCTCAGATCATTTGCTTAGTTTTTAGCTGGATTTTTTTTTTTTTTTTTTTTTTTGCTATTGACTTGAATTTCTTATATATTCTGGATATTAATCCTTTGCTGAATAAATACTGTGCAAATATTTTCTTTTTTTATTATGCATTAAGTTCTAGGGTACATGTGTACAATGTGCAGGTTTGTTACATATGTATACATGTGCAGTGTTGGTTTGCTGCACCCATTAACTCATCATTTACATTAGGTATTTCTCCTAATGCTATCCATCCCCCATCCCCCACCTCGTGACAGGCCCCAGTGCATGATGTTCCCTGCCCTGTGTCCAAGTGTTCTCATTGTTCAATTCCCACCTATGAGTGAGAACATGTGGTGTTTGGTTTTCTGTCTTTGCGATAGTTTTCTCAGAATGATGGTTTCTAGCTTCATCCATGTCCCTGCAAAAGACATGAACTCATCCTTTTTTATGGTTGCATCCTTTTTTGTGGCTCCATGGTGTATATGTGACACATTTTCTTTATCCAGTCTATCATTGATGGACATTTGGGTTGATTCCAAGTCTTTGCAATTGTGAATAGTGCCGCAATAAACATACGTGTGCATGTGTCTTTATAGCAGCATGATTTATAATCCTTTGGGTATATACCCAGTAATGGGAT